>NC_139516.1:65091457-65351457 GCF_947247035.1 Vipera ursinii | reverse complement strand
TGCTTTGCTTAATGAGTTGCTGGTTCCAGTTGTGGTCACTAAGTGAGGACTATCTGTAATTAATTAATCAGTGGAAACATTTATATACTACCATTTTGATACCAAAGATACCTTACAGATATTTGAAAACAGCTCCTGGACAACTGACATAAGTAGAACTAAAGCTGATTTATGGTATAAATAAGACGTTTCTGACAATTAAACCATCTTTGCCTGGCGTTACATGTTTGACAAGTCTCTTTGAAAACTATATTTCGAACTGACAGGCCATCAATGAGAAGAAATACTCCTAAACAGCGGAATGCCTCAGGATAGAAGCAAACTCTTCTAAATCACTGAAATTACAGAACTTCAATGTTGCAGTGTGGTTATTTTTATTTTTAGCATTGTTTGCAGTCAGTATTTAATGCGTCCTCTTAAGAAGCTTTAAGCTTTCTGGTTGAAATATGTGATTAATTTTTTTTTATTTAATTGAGAAAACCTCAAAGTTTACGTTAGATGTCCTGGTTGGGATTGGCTATTTGGAGTTGTTTATTTGCAGTCTCTGTGTTTATTATTTCCATGCACCACATGTTTCTACAATAATATTCATTAGATAATTTGTCTGCAAGAGTACTCATTTCAGTACATAGCATTACATAAAGATTGATGTTGTTTTTTCTATTATGGCTCATGGATAATCCATTCTACAGGTTAATAATGTTTAAACATGTTTGTGTTTTTTCCCACCTCATATCATTCACTTATAAGAAAGTTGTTCTTATAATAATTCATATATATTGAAAATGATGCCCCTTACCCATTTTGATAGGAGGTTGGTTTGAAATTCAACTACATCATATCTCAGAATAAACACAGGATCATATGTGAATATTTACAAATGAACAACAACTAAGAAATTGATCCAATTCTCAGGAATTAACGTTTTTTTTAAAAAAACATTCAAAGTATGATTTAGAATGAACTCATCAGATGAATTAATACTTGTCTTTTAATCATGAAACTAACCCGTTCAAATATAAACCAAGGTGGTAATTTGAAATTTAAGGTTAAAATCCTCAGAATTATGGTTTCATTGTATTTCTTCAAATCACTCAACTTGTTGCAGATGTGCTGGATATAATTCCCATGTACAGTTAGGGCACTAGGATGTTAATGGTGTTATAATCTCAGTACTTATTTATCCCTGATGGATTTTCGTGATGCTGATCATCTGGTTGAAAACTTCTATCAAGTATACCATGTTCAGCTTTTAGTAACAGTAGTGGGAACAATAGGCACTCCAAAACAAATCTTATTGAATATAATCATCTTGGTGGAGCAGTGGGCTAATGCCTCCTTAAGTAACACCAGCTGCCTGCAATTAGTGCAGGTTCGCATCCCACCAGGCTCAAGGTTAACTCAGCCTTCCATCCTTCCAAGGTAGGTAAAATGAGGACCCAGATTGTTGGGGGCAATTAAGCTGACTTTGTAATAATGCCACTTGGGGGTGTGTGTGAAAGCCCTAATAAGCAGGCATATACATAGAATGAAGGCTACTGCTAAGCTTGTAAGCCGCCCTGAGTCTTCGGAGAAGGGCGGGATATAAATGGAATTAAAATAAAATAAAAATAAAAAATAAATCTCTTGTTCTGTTATTATTAAAGAGTGAAAGAGACAGCCCAGTAGCTGAAGTAAAACAGACTGCCTCTGTACTGACACATTGAACTAAGCCTTGGGATTTGTCTTGCAAGCAAAGTGAATACTTTCAGGATAGAATGCTTTCTAGAGTTGGATCTTATTAATTGAGAGATTTTCTTCATTCCCTAAGTGGCAAATATGATTACAGAAGGAAACCTCTGTTTCACTGTAATGACATTTCCCGTTTTCACAGAAAAGTGTTCTCCCCAGTGTACTCATTTTGTGATATTTACTCTCAAGCCCAATTTGCATTTCTCTTACCGCAGTTTTAGAAAGTATCTCAACATTTTACTTAGACAACTGCTCCTGCTGAAGGTTTTTTGTTGTTGTTCAGAATGAAGAGAATTACAGTAGAAAGTAACAATTGAATAGATCGGTTTACAGTACTTTCTGGCACAGAAACAACATTGCATATTGATGCCTAACCTTGCCCCATCATAGAAGAATAAAGAAGAATAAAGTAGAACCATTTGGGTAAGAGGTAAAGAAATGTACCAGGATCCTACAGTGCTAAGAGTAGGTAGAGTATTTCAAAGCTTGGGCTATTTAGATCCTATTTTTACCTTAGGAATGGGGCAGTCCATTGGTGCAAGTTATTTTAATTCATAAGTATATATCTATGTATATATCTATGTTAATGCTATGCTGTGATTTGGCAAGTTCATGATAGTCATTAGGCAATTCTTCAGCAGTAATTGTGCAGATACTATTGCCGGCTTAATGGACAACTGAATTGTTGCAAATTATGCAGCATTACCATCACTATTAAGCACCAACCTGTAATGAGTTTATCTATTTTTATTCCTTCTTTTCAGGAGTAAATGTAGCAAACATGGTATTTTCTCTTTTTATCCATTCAGCATGCCTGTGATGTTGCTTAGGTAGAGAATAATGATTTAGTCAAAATCACACAGAAACAAAAAAGGGATTGCAATCTGCATTTCTGCCAGTATTCCAAACCCACTCAAGCTATTATGGCACATCAACTCCAGGTTCGCTATGCTATTTATTTTATAATCACAGATTATAAAAAGTATATTAAAGAAACAGAATAGTGCCTATGAAATAAAAGTTTCCAAATTATTACAAATATTTAATCATATTACTGTTGTGAACATACTCACTGTGAAGGTTGAATTGCTATTAGAGTAGGGTAGGAAATTTCAATTTTCCAGATGTTATTGAATTACAGCTCCTGGCAGCCCTAGCTGATAAGGGATATTGGAATTTGTAAATCAGTCATATATGAAGGTCAGCAGTTCCCAAATCAGGTTAGCCTAAATATTTTAGCAGAAAGAAGTGGCCTTCGTACATCAGGTTCTCTTTCAAAGTAACCTCTGCTATTTTTAGGAACCTGGTATAACTCTTAATCAAATCATTATACTTTATTCTTCTATGATGGGGCAAGGTTAGGCATCAATATGCAATGTTTCTGTGCCAGCATTATGACACCAGTGATGTTGTCCCACTACTCATTTTTACTATAGGATATGCAAGCATTAACTGACAACTTTTATCTATGACTATTAAAATATCTCATTTTCTTCTCTCCCCCCTTTCTCTCTCTCTGTAGTAGACAGATTGATTATGTGACATCAAATCAGTTGACTCTTAGTGACAAAGTAGGCTTTTTCTAGGATGATCTATTTCTAACCTGACTCTTCAGTTCCTTTGCCATTGTAATTGAGTCCATCTACCTTGATGTTGGCCATTCTCTTCTTTTATTTTTACCTTTCCCAGTATTCTCAAGAAAATGGCATCTTCTCAAAATGTGCCCAAAATATGAAAATTTAAGCATGATCACATGTGCATCATTTGAGTACTCAAAAGATTGTTCTATGAGACATTTGTTTGGTTTCGTTGCTATCCATGGTATTCTAAATAATCTTCTCCAACACCAACTTTCAAACACATCACTACTCTTCCTATTGGGCTTTTTCAAAATCTAACATTAGCATCCAAAGTGTAGTATACCCACTCCAACGTGCAAACTAATATTTTTAAAATAGTAAATTTGTAATTCCAAAATGGATGCATTTGAATAATGGATAATAGACATATGTAATTTTTCTTCTTAACAGATTTTTTTCACTTGTAGACAGCTGTGAAGAAATTATAATTATTTATAGTTTCTGAATGCATAATTTTCTGCCCAGAAACAGATTTCAGATTCAGCTGCCAACAGGTGTCACGTTCTGGTATGTGAGAATAAACCTGTTTTTGGCAAAAGCAAAATATTATTTTCCCTTTTTTGCTTGCTTTAAGACAATGTACAAAAAATATGTTTATTCTTTATTGAACAATGTCTACACAGACACACACACAGAGACACACACACACCAGAAGCTCAATTATTTTGACATTGGAATATCTTTCTCACTTTTTCAATCATTGGATTCCTTGGAAATACAGTACATAACATTATATGCTAGGGACAATATATAGTTCATGAATTTTGCCAAGGGCTGCTGTAGGAAATCAGATTTATTTATTTTTAATAAATAAAATTTATTAGAAATGTAGACATTGATGTTTATTTTAACTGTTGAACAGATGAAATTAAGCTGCTTTTGTGCAAAGTGATAAAATGAACTAGCATTGCATTTAAGACTGATTAAGCAAGACTGTTAATCAGGCACTTACATTTAAGCATGAGTAGCTCTGTTCTCTTTTCTGGGGTTGCTTGTGAACTTAAATGAAGAGAAAATATGCTTAAGTGTTCTGCTGGGTCCTGTCAAGCTTTCACTTCTCCAGGTCTTCCTAGATTAAGAAAAACGTTACCTGCAAAACCACTTTTGTACCACTCTGTTAAGGGTTTTCAAATGTAAACATTGGGGTCTCACTCCTGACGCTCTGTGTCAATGACTGTAATATGAATAAGCATATTGCAGAATAATTGTGTTGTCCCATTTTCCTTTGTTTCAAAAACTATCATAATTTTCCTTTGTTAAGAACTCTTTCAAGATTATTTAAAATACTATTTCAGATTTCTCAGTTCTCTGGGCCGTGAATACTACATGATATCATTTTTGAAAACAATGCTAGTTCAATACAGGGGGTTATGCAGAACTGGATGGGGACTGATGGAGGAGCCAAGAAAAGTCATAAATCTATGTCTTTGCAAACTGAGGCAGATGAGCTAATTTAGTTAGTCATGGACAATTGTGGACCTAAATGTTGACAGGGTCAGGACCACTATGAATAAATAAAATGATTGTAACTAGAACTGTGGTAAATATTCCCCCATTTGATTATTCAGATTTTAAAAAGAGCTTTTCCAGGGCACTGAAAACTTGCTTTGCCTTCAGGCCATTTAAACATTCATCTATCTCTAGATCTGTCTGGTGCCATTATTTGCCCTGGCTGCTGATCAGTGTTGTCATGGTTCCTGAGTTACTCTGTTTTGGGTTAGCTTTCCCATGGGCTACTTCCACACAGAGTTCAAATGATGTCATTGCCTGTCACATTTCACAGCACAATGCAATTGGAGACAAGTGAAAGTCCCCTCCCCAAAAAATCCAAATATCAGAAAGTGAATAATAAATGACATTTGTGATGTTTTTGTATGATGAACATAAGAAATTGTGAATCAGCATGTTTTCCTCAAATATTTTTCCACCTCCTAACATATATACGTAGTGCTCCCTTTCTGACTGTTTGTTCAGCGATCATTTGAAATACAACAGTACTGAAAAAGAAGATTTGCAACTGGTGTTCAAACTTGTGGCTGTCGCAACATTTATCAATAAAACATGGACATAAGGGGTCCTTAGTACTCTCTGAGCTTAGTTGTTTCTTGCACCCAGCACTGATTATGTTACCTAATTTGGGTAATGAAACATCTGCAAGAAAACAACCAAGCTCAGAGAGCACCAAGGTCCCCTCATTTGAACCCTGAACTACAGATATTCTCCTTTATTGGTAAAACATGGACATCTGCAGAAGGAATTTTTGTGGGAACATTAGTTTGCACATTAATCTACATATGATTAAATATGCAGTAGTATCTAAGTTCTCCAATTATATTTCTTTTTACATTTGACTGTATGGACACAGCTAAATGAAATAAATAAGCCCTATGTTATCTTTTTAAAAAAAATAATAATAATCCACCTTTACACTGTCCTCCTGCATGCAATATTCTGAAAGCGAGGTTGAGATGATTAATAGACAAAAGCTTTTTTTATGACACAATAAAAATTAAACGGGCCAAAAGTGTAAGGGCAAGTGTTTCTGCTTCATTCTTCAGTATATATCACTTGTCAACCCACAGAAGCACAAACTTGAAGAGTTGCAGGTGGATACTATTAAATTTGCTGAGGAGCATTTCAAAGAGCATACATTTTAATTCATTCTTTTTTTGTTCTCCAAAAGCTTCTTTTAAAAAAAATCTGATGGAGACCCCATAGGACTGTGATCTACATTTTTAAAAAATCTTAGACCCTGAAGCTTATATTCCAAAATTTGAGATGCCACATAGGAATGAAATGCAAGAGATAAGATGAGATGTCATGCTTATGTTAGACTTTTGTCAGATTCTCTGAACTTTATTGAACAGTAAGTAATAGATTCATGAAGGAAATGGGCCTTGTGTGTAATTAACATGCCGAATGAAGCAGATGGATGTAGGAACATGTGCTTCCATCATGATGAAATGCAGCTTCTGAGGCCCTGGAGCCATATCAAGGATGTGGGCCGGCCGAGTTTCATCACTGTCAGCTTTAATCTGATCTACCAAATGAGCATGTGAGATGAATTGCCAGTCTTAAGAAAAAAGCAAAATACCACATTCAATTCCAGTTTTGCGAATAGAAATGGTTTAAACAGACCATTTGAAATAAGCTAATTAACTTTAGAAAATGAAAGGTGAAGAGATAAGCCAAATTTAGTATTATTAATAACACTGAACAAGAAAGAACTGTTTGCGTGTCTGTCTCTGTGTGTGTGTGTGTGTGTGTGTGTGTGTGTGTGTGTGATTCTTGATTGTATTTAGATAATATTCTGCATTGCTGAATATTCAATCTGCTCAAATGAACTCCCATCCGAGCCCAATCCTTTTGTTATACTGTAATGCTTATATGGAACAACCTTCTTATTCTTCCATTTTCAAATGAAGTACAAACTAATGGCACAAAAAGGAATAAATCAACACATAACGGTAATACATGAAATTGGGCAGAAAATGACAAGCAGTGAAAGTAACAGCCTTTAAAACAAAATGACCTTGAAAATGCCTTGATCTCTGAGAAACAGCTCAAGTCTTTTTTGCTTGTTCAAGATACTGCCTGAGGCAACAGTTTAAGGAAAAGATCGAAGTCCAGAATTCCTTTACTTGAAGTCTAACGGCATTTCTTTCAAGAGCTTATGCTTTTGACATGGAAAAAAATGGGAGTCCTTGTGCATGATAAGCAAACTATACCTGGGAGAACAAGGCACACACACACACAAACAAAAATTAATGTGAATTGTTTGGAAGAAAGATCATAGAAGCAATGGTTGCTTCATGAACATTAACCAAATTAGATCACACTAATATCTACATTATGAACATCCATGAAATGTTTTCTGCTGCTTTTACTTAGCACGGGACTTTTTAAATACAATTAAAATAGGAAAATATTTAAATAAGACCACCTCGCCACTCCCCAAAATGAACCCACTGTTTTTAACAAGGGTTATCAAATTGGCATCCGTGCATCAGGATGGCTCTTCATTGGAAGTGAAACATATGTATGGCAAAGCTATAATTTCATGAACAACTCATCATTTAATCATTTAGAGTTATTTATAAAGAATGTATCTTGATTGTTCATCATTAATGGCTATTAATGCCTCTTGCTGAGTAGTTTTCTCCTTTTAGAAATGTTAGCTAGTAACACAGCTAATGTCTGTGGTCATGCAGCAGACAGAATTCTTGCTTCCTCTTTTAACCTTGGGTTGAACCTTGGCATTATCAAACAGGAGGATTAGAAAGAGTTGATCCTGAAGCCTTGCGAGTCTGCTGGTAGCTTGGGTATATGCAGTACAAGGTCACAAAAACCTTTGGCTAAATATAAGGAAGCTTCCCTCTCTCTTTTTGTTTATCCCTCTTTGTATGATTTTATACCATGAAATGTTGTTGCATGGGTACTGGCCACATGTTTTACTGTTGCTAAATTTGGCTAAGGATACTTTATTCCATCCTGAGTGGAATTCAAGTGCATCAGAAAAAATGTATAAAATCCCTGATTATGACTGTACGTACTTGAAGAAGATCTCTTAATTGTCATCCATGCCAGGGAGGAAGAAGAAACTTGCTTAGTTTGCATTTTACACTGCTAAGATATTAACTAATTTCAATGCCCAAATGAGCCCTAACAGTTCATTGAATATTTGTGATGTGGTGCTAAATCAAAAACTGTAAACAAGGTTGTCTATGCAGGAAAAAGAAAACACACTACAGAGAATTGCAAATAGAGAAATCTGTGGAAAATTGCAGTGATGAAGTGACTAAATGTAAGCAAAACACATAAAAATGCTTATAATGAGAGGGAGATAAATGTAGAACTGCAAGCTAATTTTCACTTGAGCTTCAAAAAGTTTTAAACATAGTAAATGAATTAGATAATACCATCCATTTCCAACATTCCTTCATTACATTCTGGTTAAGTTCTGATGGATGGCTACCAGCAACTGATACATCTGGACTCTATCTCTAGTTCTGAAGAAAATATATTAGAAACCACTTTTCATATGCCATAATTATATAACAAAGTCTTCTTCACTGATCACAAGAGTTTGAGCAATGGTAATACACAGGGAGCTACTTCACAATTGTAGAAATCCAGGTTCATAGAATTTGCTTGAATTTAAAGCTACCTTGTTTGGATGGCAAGTATGGATTAATACTATTAAATCTTTTTATAGTGTAACCTTTAAATCTAAGACTTATATTCATTTCTCCTGGTCTGACTGTCTAGTCTTTAAAACTAAACCAAGTCAAAACTTGTTAGCCACTGAGTGGGAGACTGCCAGCACTTTCAAGGGTTTAGGTCAAATCAGAAATTCAAAAAGATATTCTAAAAGAAAGCAATAAAAAGCTAGTGCAAATGTACACACATCTTCCATGCTGTAATTAAGAATTGAGCTTGATGTGAGAGCATCTTTGTATTTTAATTATAGTGTGTTTTTGATGTATGTGTGTATGCATGTATAATAGGGATATGTAAGGAATTTAATAGTTTTGTGTTATGTTTCAAAGTTGTCATCCACCCAAGGACTGGAATAGAAATTGAACTTGTGCATATTAGAATGATCTCAAACCTAGTGTTTCAAATTGATTTTAATCACCTCCTATTTCTCAAACATACAGATTGGTTGACTGGAACATCTGTTCATTTAACATGTCTTCTACTGCAAATTATGGCTTCATTAATTTAATTCAAAGGCATGTCAGAGTCAGAACCACGATGACCCTTTTTTCCCCCTAAGTCTAATGCACAACAGTGGGTCATGGTTCTTCACAAATTAAAGATACAGAAGTAAATGATTATTGTAGGCAAATAGAAAATTCTGTTCTTTATTTGATTTGAGCATTAAAATACTGTATACTGATCAGCATTAGGGGATTCATAGTCAACCACCACATACATTTCATCTTTTGCAATGTTGAAACAGAAGGAAATTATAAACTTGTGCTGTCACTATTGCTTTGAATGATGCACAGTGATTTTTGCTAGCTAATTGGCAACTCATAGCATTTACATCAGCGTGTATATGTTTTAATAGAGTATATGCTCTAGACAGTTGCTCATTCGTGGAATATGTGTTTGTTAATATGTCAGGGATATATTTTAATACAATGGTTAGGATGTCCGATTAGAACTGGGGATTCCTCACTCAGCTATAAAACTACCTGGATGACTTTTGATTATTCATTATTTTGCACCTTAAGCAATTTATGGGGAAAAATGGTGGAGGGGATTGTGGAAACCTTTGAAGAAAGGCAGGTTGAATGGATGCAAGATAGTATTTTGATCATGGTCTCACAGATCATCCACAAATCTTTGATAGCAGTGTGTGTGTGAACATCATTACCACTCTTTCTCCAAGATGACATTAGATGCCTTACACTCAAGTGATATTGGACAGCTTACACTGCAACTTAATTCCAACCTGACATTACCCTGCAATTGAAACTTGTTGGTCTGCAGAATTGAAAACAAGAGTCAGTTATGGCTGGAAAGGTACAAGAAAATATGTCTAATCTATCTATTTTGGTGATGAGTAATTATACAGCTTTAAATTACCTCAGAGATGCCAATAATTTGGAGGAATTGCCATGAAGAGAAAGAGGCCTGAGCCATCCCTGAAAGCTGCCATTATTAATGCTCGTTCAGTTACACGGATGATTTCCACCTCAAGGTCTGTGCACATAAAAGTTTATTTTCCACTGGGAAAGCAGATTGGATTTGGTCTTGTTTTAGTTTACTAACTGAAGGTATTTCTTTCAGCTCAGAGTAAT
This sequence comes from Vipera ursinii, assembly GCF_947247035.1. Taxonomy (NCBI): domain Eukaryota; kingdom Metazoa; phylum Chordata; class Lepidosauria; order Squamata; family Viperidae; genus Vipera; species Vipera ursinii. The sequence continues at coordinate 65,341,274 of NC_139516.1, read as the reverse complement.
TCCTGATCTGTTCTGCCCAGCTTGTCTTTATCAAGATCTGACTTAGACTGGAATGCCAGCCTTGTGTACAAGAAATAAAGACAGAAGAAGCAATACATTTTGGGTTCAAGGTAGGGAGGATGAGCAGACTAACATCCACAGATTTTTAAGAACATTCCCAATGGTCCTGTTCTGTGGGACTGAGGTCTAGTTGATAATGCTTATAAGAGGATGGCTGCTAATGAAAAGACATTTAACTGGATTGTTACTTGAAACCAATGCTGCCCAGGAGAGAATTTCGGTATGGTTCTTTATAATGTGATGGTATGCGAATGAGCAATGATCATGCAGCAGTTGCCTATAAAAAAAAGGCTAAGGTAATTTAAATACTCACTATTAAGCTCCACTAAGCATTTTAATATAGGTAGTCATTCCCTAACTCCTACTTCAAAAATGTGGAGCCAAACTTTATTCTAAGTATTTCTTTCTCTATAATTCCATATCTTCTTGCTATTCAGCAAGTAGCAAGGAAATAGAAATAACTTTTGAATATAGTCTTCATCTTTTTATATTTTTACTTTACATGCTTTAATATAGTGTGATTTTTTAAAAATAAAAATCAGATACCGTATTTTCCGGCATATAAGATGACTTTTTAACCCATTAAAATCATCTCAAAAGTTGGGGGGTCGTCTTATACGCCCAGTCATCTTATACGCCGGAAAATAGTACATAAATCAATTGAGCACCCCTGTTCTTGCAAAGCAACTTCAAGCCTCCTTAGTCCAGTCCCCCCTCCAACGTGACTCTCCCTTCCCACCTCCAAGAGCCTCTCAGCCCCTCCCCCTCCCCCTTGCAAACGCCAGACCCTGGGAGCTCTTGCATCTATTCCAAAGGGTGGGTGGAAGGAAAAGCCCCTTTCAGCTCCGGCTTGGCTGCATGTCAGCGAGCCCGGGAAGGCACACCCTCCCCTCTCACTGTGGAGGAAGCAGGGCAGGCTGGCGTCTGGTGGGAGCCAGCAGGGCAGTCCTGCGCACGCACGCACTCCCCGGCTCCTAAGGAGTCCTCGGGGAGCCATGGCAGGTGCCTCATGCTCTTCCCTCTTGAAGCAGCATCGGCGGAGCTGTCCGGCATCGGGCGGGAGTCAGCAGGAGTGCGCGCGTGCGCAGGACTGCCCTGCCGGCTCCCGCCCGACGCCGGACGGCTCCACCAATGCTGCTTCAAGAGGGAAGAGCGTGAGGCACCTGCCATGGCTCCCCGAGGACTCCTTAGGAGCCGGGGAGTGCGCGCGTGCGCAGGACTGCCCTGCCGGCTCCCGCCAGATGCCAGCCTGCCCTGCTTCCTCCACAGTGAGAGGGGAGGGCGTGCCTTCTGGGCTTGCTGATTTTCCGGCGTATAAGACGAAAAATCTTGAAAATCATCTCAAAAGTTGGGGGGTCATCTTATATGCCCAGTCGTCTTATACACCGGAAAATATGGTACTTAGGCAATAAGAAATGAGTAGGGCTGAGTTAAAGCTGGCCTGGCCTGATTGGGGGGGGTTTATTGGGGTTTTAATATTGTATTTACTGTTTTTAGTGGGCATATATTTAATCCTTTTTTAATTTTTGTAATTTTGTATTTTTATTCTTGCCCTGTTCACCGCCCTGAGTCCTTCGGGAGAAGGGCGGTATATAAATATTATTAAATAAATAAATAAATAAATAAAGTGACTGGCCCAAGGTCAGGCAGCTGGCTTTATGCGGAAGTCTGGACTAGAACTCACGGTCTGACGGTTTCTAGCCTCATGCCTTAACTACTACACATTTTATAGTAGTATATTACAAATATAATGTATAATTATAAATTACATAAATTATAATTCATTAAATTTGAATGCCACCTGACTTCCAAAGATTCTGGGCAACTCACAAGTAAAAACATTTTTAAAAAGTGCAATGAGAAAACAATGAAATAATAAAAGATTGCAAAGGTGACAACAGTTAGATAGGAATGACAAAGAAATGAACCCAGATAATCAAATTTTATATATAGCATGCTCAAATATAATTATATGTATAGTATTCAAATATAAATGATGGTTATACATATCTCTCTCTCTCTCTCTCTCACACACACACACATACACAGAGACACTCACACACACACACACACACACACAAATGATTCCCAAATATATTAGCAAACATAGGAATTGCATGTATGTTACATGATTCCAGCAATCAGCATTGCTTTATTTCCTAGCACATGCAAAGAAGGCTTTGGTCCAGAATCTCACTTAAAAGCAATTCCATGAAAATAAAGGAAGTTTTGGGATTCAGAAATACTAATAATGATTTAAAAATCTGGGAAACATGCAACCCCCTTTGAGTCTGACATTCCATGCATCCCTGATCCTGCCATTACGGAGTTATGAGGATCAAGCAGAAATTACTTTGTAGAAAGGGCTCCTGGCTTTTATTTGAAAATGACAGTGATAAACTAATATGGTAGCTGTCTTGTCAACTCTGGCCGCACATGAATTAAAGAAGGAGAAAAACAAAAATAATAAATAGTAAAGTGAAAAAGTGAAAACAACACCAAGGAATTCTGATTGGCTGGCTTTGCATTCTGTCAGGCTGTGGTCATGTGACACAAAGTAACCAATTACCTGTATTATATAAATCCACTCAGAATAGGCATACCTATTTTCTATCACCCTCACCACACCTAGCATCGTCCTTCCTATTCTGATGGCTCTTCTTTTGAATATTTTTTTTCTGGAGTTTATATAATCCAATCCGATGGTTTAGATTTTTCTACCCAAAGTCATCCCCACCAAACTTTACTGTACAGAATAATCCAGTTATTTTATGGATTCTTCTGTAAAGCAGGCAATAGAGTTTTCAGTGCTGACACTCATTAAGCTTAATTCTGCCTCAGAAGAAGTAACTTGTTCTCATGGGACTTTTGAAGACGAAATATTGCTTCTGGGATTGCTTAATAAATATTTTGTTCTGAGAGAGGCTTAGAATAGATGAGTTGTCCAAGTATCTACCTCACAGAAATGCTTTGGGGAAATTTTCCAGATTTTTTTTTTCCTCAGCAAGCCCTGACTAAATTCGTTCCATTTTTGTACTTGATTTTTCTTTCTTGCTACACCAAATTTGATCCAAATTTGGTATGTTTTCAGAGAGTTAATCTGCAGATGGACAAGCCATGCCCTTAGCGATTACATAATTTCTTTCCAACATTTCTGTGGATTGGAAAAACTAAAAAACAGTATAAGATTCTTAAAATATCGAAGAATATGCTGATACTCTTAACTCTGCGATAAGAGAATGCGTTGGGTTTTAAATGCTAGATAGAAATAAATCTTCTAACCAGAGCAACGTTATGAAGCACAATGTAGTATTTCTGTGCAATACCTCACGTGTGATTTTGAAAAGGAGCTTCAGAGTGTCCACAAGTGCAAACACCATACTATGGGAAAGAAAACTTGATTCTAACTCCTACTGTGGGAAGGAGCTCCTTCTTTTTTTTACAGCAAGTTTCTTTCAGTTCATTTGTCTTCTTAAACCCAACAGTCAGTCTCCAAAATAATTTATTTTTAAGGATGTGTGGAGCCTGGTCTATCACATAAAGGAGACAATAGCAATGCTCCCAAGGAGAAAGACCCCCTCCCATTGCCAAACAGAGGCCATATCTACTTGACAGAAACAAAAAGACTCAAATTGCAAAAAAGATTATTGGTTACAAGATAGGCAACAAGCAACTCTGTACTTAGATATGAATAAAGTCATAGTAAAATAAGTGTACAGTATATATTATAAAAATATGCACCAAGCAATTTCTTATCTCTACTATGCTATGACTTAGGCTGTACCAAGTGCACAGACTTCTCTATTTTCCTACAGTGCCCCTTTTCAATAATTTAAAGCATCTGCACAGCTTCTTTTGGAGGTTAAACTGGAGACAATGCTTGGCCTTGTAAATATTTATTTTAAAGTATTTGTAAACTGCCCAGAGTCACTGAGGTGAATGGGTGTTATAGGAATTTGATAAGTAAGTAAATAAAATCAGAAATGTAATCAGGCAGGGGGGAAAAATCTAAGCTTTGCTTAGCCTTATTAATTACTCCATTGCATACTGTGAATTTCCTCAATGATTGCTTCTTCTCAATGATTGCTTCTTCCGAGTGCTCTTCTGATACCTACCAAAAATTAAATCAACACTAGGAAAAGATCTCCCTCCTTATTTATTTTTTTCTAATGCCTTGTGATTTCTACTCTGTCTCTTTTCTGTCTGTGGGTAGCTTTTAAAGTGTTCATTTATACAGTCATATTTCAGTGTACTCTGTTAGATCTGGATTTTACTATGATATCAGCATTTGAAAGTCATTCTCATAATCCCTTGAAACATGGGACATAGATCCCTTAAGTCAGAATGAACCAACAATATCTTTGAGCTAATACAGACTTTAAAACTAAGACTTTATCTTTCAAAAAGGAGCAAAATAGGGAATTTGATCTCAGCAAATGGCAGCACTGCCTAATCTTGTCTTCAGAATTAAGTGGGGTCATGCATGGTGAAAGGTATGGATAGAAATCAGGTTAGATCATTAAAAAAAAACCTCCAATAAAGTCCAGTGGTATGTGTCTTCTGTGTCCAGGATGTCACAGGAGCTAAGCTCCGCTTAAACGTATCTTTATTTTTAGGCAAAAAATAAAAAGCCTTGCAAGAGCACTCTCCTCTTTGCATCTTATTCCATTCCATAAACTTGCATAGAACAATGGAGAGAGTGAAAGTACTAGACAACAATAATCAAGAAGACTTTTCATTTAACATAAATTATGAAAAAGATGGTCCAAATCTAGTCCATAACTCAAAAATACACTACTACTGTGTTTCCCCCAAAATAAGACCTAACCCCAAAATGAACCCTAGCCTGATTTTTTGAGGTGGGCTTAATATAAGCCCCACTGCAAAAAAAAAGTCCAGGAGGATGGGTAAGGCCAGCACAAGAGGCAGAAAGTGCATGGGGCCAACAGCATCCGGCAGCAGCTGCAGCCCGTTATCCCCTTGGCACAGCACAGATAAACCCGAGAGCAGAGGCAGAGGCAAGGAGGAGGCAGGCGATCTGGATATGCTGTGCGGCTGCCTGGCTCATGGGAGGCTTGCGGGAGGCTTGCACGGTGGTACCGGCAGCAGGCAGAGGCACGGGGGGGGAGGGAGGCAGACAATCCCAGCGCAGCCACAGGTAAGCCAAGAGATGTTGGGACAGAGTGGGCAGTGTGTCAGGATTGCCTGCCTCTCCCCTGTGCATATGCCTCCACCTGCTGCTGGTGCTGCCACACAAGCCTCCAGTGAGCCAGGTGGTTGCGCAGCATGTCCGGATCACCTGTTTTCCTCCCCCACCCCCATGCCTCTGCCTCTGCCTGGCTCTGCCACATACTTTTTGTCCAGAGAGAGACTGGAAGCTTTGTCTGCTTGCAAATGGAGCACTTTGAAATGGATTGATTAGCAAAAAGTGTTTGGGCACCTAATTGCTCCATTTCAAAGCACCCCATTTGCAAGTAGATGAAGTTTCAGTCTCCATCATTTCTTCGTCTGGGTGAAAAGTGTGTCTGCCCTGGGAAGCCCTGTAAGCCATTGTGGCTATGGGCAAGCAGATAGTGGGAGGGAATGGGTGGGCAACTGCAAAATAAGACATCCCTCCCAAAATAAGTCTTTTGGTCCAAGACCCGGTCTTATTTTCAGGGAAACACAGTATATCAAAAAGAGGTTGGACAAAACTTGTGATGGAGGTGGAAGTTGAAAAATCTGAATAGCAAAGCAAGAGTTCCGATGCTGCCTGGAATGTGAGCTTTAAAAAAAAAAAGCATTTGCAGCAATTATCCCAAAAGTGCTTTCACCAAAAAGCAACTGAACTATTTTTTTCCCCCTTAACATTTTGCTTCTCATCCAAGAAGCTTCTTCAGTTCTAACTGACTGGTGGAGAATGAAAGGATTTATATTCTTTGCAGTCATCTGGTTGTTAGCGCTCTGAGGGTCAGTGATTATCTCTGTGAAAGTCATTGAGGTCACTTGGGGGGTTTATCTGCATTCTCAGAATCACTTGGATCAGAGTGTAACCCAGTGTGGGACTATCTTGGGACTCAAGAAGGGAAAAACAAAGAAAGTCCAGTTGCTTTTTGGAAAAAAAAACACCTTTGGGATAATTGCTGCAAGTGTTTTGCCAGTCGCAACTGGCAGCTAGATGGACAGCATTAGTATCCTTTTTCCAATAAATCCAATTTTTGTTTCAATTGTTATTCTTTTTATAGGGTGAATTTATGCCTCCATGAAAAATAAATATAAGCTCAGAAATAAAGAACCATAATTTATTAATGTAAAGTTGTCAACCTAAATCCAACTTGGTCTTTAATGATTTGTTGCTAAGAAAAAAAGTAATGCTAAATGCTCTATTCTCCAGAATATTTTCTATGAGTACTGGGAGTAGAAAGATAACCAGATAGATAGTCAGGTAGACACATGCATATATACACATCCATAGTAAGAGATTTTTTTTCCCTTTGAGAAATGTGGGCAGACTTCTCCAGAACTCCATCTGCTAATGGAAGTATATCATCATTTCTTAATGGTATCATTCATGCAGGTCATTCCAGAGAACATAATACATGTGCTCTCTGATTCTCAGAAATAAAGATTTGTACTATATAGCACTCTGCTTCCACAGAGGACTGTGCATAACACCAGAATGCATATTTTTATTTCTGTAAGATCTTAGTAATATCTATCAATATTTTATCATTTAACAAAGCTGAAATATCAAAATCTCTCCTTGATGTCATAGAATAAATGAAGTATAATATTTCAGATCCTCTGAGGTTCTTGAATATTTTGTTGCATTGATACATTTCCATCTTCACATACATTATTTTTGAAGAGATTTTTGTCAGCACTGGAGATTATGGAAGTGCTATAGTTTATGTTTTAGGCAAAGATATAGGAGCTTTTCCCTGAAAAATGCTATGACCAACAGATAGATAATACAGCAGAACTGGGGGATCTGCGATCATCCAGATGTCTTTAGATTAAAGTTCCGATCTACCTCAGCTGACAGGGTGAATGAAGATGGGAGTGAGTTTGATGATTTTTAAGCAGTGCTGTTTAATCTTTATAGAAGCTCTCTTAGAGCAAACAAAGGTTTATACACTTTTCTTATGTTAAAACCAATATTGCCTGCAACACTGTAGTAAAAATTATGCCATCATTGAAAATATATGTTCAGAGTAGGAAGCCAAGAGGACTAAAGTTTTTCCATTATTTTATGGCCATTGTTTTAAGCTTTCCAGACCCAGTTTTTAATTCTCAGAGCAACTCCTAATCATGCTATTGATTATGCCTGACACAACTTTTCACATTTCAACAACAAGGTAAGGGGAAAAATAGTGTGATCATCTACAAAGCTTAACACGTTCATTTTATATCTTATATCTGTAAAGTCCCTCTCTTTAAAGATTAAAGACAGCCAGTGAGGTAAGAAGTAGTGAGATCCTGGTTCTAGTCTAGGTTGTAAGGAAAAATTGGAGGAGAAAAAATTTGGTATGCCCCCTAGAGCTTTGATACAAAAAGGAATCTTCTTAGAAACATAGAATCATAGGGTTTATACAACTTCTTGTATAACCCCTGCATGTTGTATCCCTTATTTTCCTTGGCATCCCGTACTTTCAGGAATGAGGTCAAGAGGTAGTAGCACAACTTTGAAATATATACCATAGTCCCGTTGCTTCCTCAGCTTTCAGTCCCAATATGTTTGTGATTAATGCTTATAGCAACACATTTTCGTCTGTAATGATCGTCTTTGATATTTCTTCTTTATAATTCCAAACAAAGTTATTTGCTTCTACCTGTCAGTGTGCCTGTGGCTAAAGTCTTCAAATCTTACATTTAAAGGGGATGCTACATAAAAAGAAAAATGTTTTGTTTTGCAAAGCTTCATTTTATAAGCCATTTAGAAAGTTTCAGCCAGGAACGGGCTAGAAATGAAGTTAATAAACAAAGGTCACAATAATCAATATTATGGAACTTTATACACAATCACAATGGAAAACTGGCCTGACCAAACTAAAGAAATTTTAAATGTTCTTTGGTGTCTGTATTCAATGCTTGTATCTTGTTTATTCTTACTTTTTGTGAGTGCCTTCTTCTACTCATCCTCTCATTTTTGGTTAGAGAAGAGTTTACTATTTCATCCAGATCAATAAACTATTTTTGTACCTGTGCTGCAAACTAGTGCCAAGTTTTCAAAACAATAACTCAGGAAAATATAACAGGAAAATCTTTATTCTTTTCTTTCCAAAATTCTCTCTATCCATTCAGTACACACATCTGTGCCCTAAGTGTCAAATTAGACCATGAATAACAAATAAGGTATTTTATCATACTTGGATTAATCATTTATATAGCACTTCAAACATGCAAACTATTTTCTAATATTTATTTCATTCCTTCCTTTAAAATGTCACCTTGCCCCTCTGTCAATATTCCATTGTCAACATAGTAGCTAGTTTGACCTTAAAAATGTTGAAAATGTTGGTGATTTTAATGTTGTAAAATAAACTTGAATAATGCAGTACTCACAGTTATTAAATTTTCTGTCCAATGAGAGTTAGAGACAGAGTGGAAGAGACACTTTTAATCACGATGAAAATTTAGATGGTATAAATATGATACAAAAAATTAGTACTGTTTTATACATCCCAAAGTACTGAACATAATCCAACCCGATTTCAGTAATTTAAAATACTAATGGTTTGAACATAAAGTTAAAAACCCTATTTTGTTTGTTGCATTTCCTCAGGAGTTCAAGATGGCATATAAAGCACTCTCCCTATGCTGTCATTATATTCACCTTGTTGAGTAGATTAGGATAAAAAAGAAAGAAGAAGAAAAAGAGACCGAAGTACTAATCTACCATATAAATTACACAGCTGAATAGAAATTTAAATTTAGAACTCCCAGTCACAGTGCAGCATTCTAACTTTTACACTGCACTGATGCTTTCCTATGACTTATATTGAAAACTGTTGGAACAGAAGGATTTCTCTCTTCTTTTTTATCTGTCTCTTCCTCTTTTCCACCATGCACCCCCTGAACATCTTCACAGTAGATCAGATTCTTTCAAACAGTACCGGTTGAGCTCCGGATGGCTCCCGACCTTCGCTCCTTCCGACATGACCTAAAAACATACTTATTTGAACAAGCCGGCCTGGTCTGATGGGTTTGGGTATTTTAATATTAATTGTATTAATTTTTATTGGAATTGGGCTGTATTATTTAATTCTTTTTAAACTTTTGTACATTGTATTTTTATTGTATTTGCCCTGTACACCGCCCTGAGTCCTTCGGGAGAAGGGCGGTATAGAAATTAAATTATTATTATTATTATTATTATTATTATTATTATTATTATTATTATTATTATTATTATTATTATTATTATTATTATATACAGAATGGGAAGCTCTGATTCAAAGGAAAGGTTGCTGTAGGGTGAGAGTTGGTGACCTTCGCTATAAACTAAAGGCGTCAATGAGCTTTTGTTGAACAACTTCATGGCTACTGCCTTCATTAATTTTCTTTGTGGTATGTTCAGAAACTACACTATTTTATTTTTTATTTACATTTTTCAGTTATGTTTTGAAATGCTGATGGTAGAATAAAGGAATCAATAGTTAGTTAATTGAAGCTCATATAGTTATATTTTCACGTCATGTTATGACTTAATTCCTTTGGCCATTGTTTACCAAGGAAACCATCAAGAACCCAGTATATGGTGTATTCTAATATGCCTACAACTCAGTGGAACAGAATATTGCATGTTGCAATACTTATTTTAGTTACTGTTGCTTTTCTAGCCTACAAAATCTTGTTTTGTAAAGCCCCCAATAGCTAACAAAATAGTGTATGACTGCATACTGCATATACTACATATACATATATGCTACATATACACAGCTCAACAGAAGAGCAACAAGTAATGCATAAATCCAATAGATCTATCAAAATATAAAACAAAAAGGAACAAGTTCCATTTCATGTCTATGGAGATTCTAAGTCATCCAGCTCATGGTTGTCCCAAAGGTGCTTTTTCATGAGGCAACTGGACTTTCTTTTTTCTCTTTGAAGACATTTCACTTCTCATCCAAGAAGCTCCGAGCTGAAGAAGGTTCTTGGATGGGAAGCAAATGTCTTCACAGAGAAAAAAGGAAGTCCAGTTGCCCCATGAAAAAGCACCTTTGGGACAAGTTCCATTTCAATCTCCATTTATATTCAGTAACGTCAGTTTAGAATTGTGCTAGTGAGGCCATAGGATGCAATGTTGTTAACTGATTAATGTGGATTGATAAACTACTTTTCCCATGAAATCAAAATTATTCAGTATTCATACTGAACCTTTTATGAACTTATTGCAGTTACATCACAAAAACATGTAACACTCTTCCCCAAAGTTACTTCATTTTTAGTATGAACATAGGCAGATTAATGGAACAAATAAGGGCAAAGTAATGGTTAAGGCACCAAGTACCTTAAGTACCTTGATACCTCAGGTATCAAGCCGTCTGGGTGATCTTGGGTCAGTCACTCTGAGCCCTAGGAAGAAAGAAGCAATAGAAAACCACTTCCAAAATCTAGCCAAGAAAATATCATGAACATGTCCAGGCAGTTACTAGGAGTCAGTTACTGACTGTTGACTCATGACTGTTCTATTAGGTTCGCCACCAACTAAATTGTGAAGTTTGCAGATGATACCACAGTAGTGGGCCTTATTCATGATGACAATGTGGAACCTTACCGCAAGGAGGTTGAGGGGTTGGTGAACTGGTGTAAGAAAAACAGCCTAGTTTTAAATACCAGAAAAACCAAAGAGACTGTTGTCAATTTCAGAAAAGGCAGGTACAGCCACACTTTTCTGTGCATTAATGATTCACCTGTGGAGATGGTTACCAGCATCAAATTCCTGGGTGTGCAGGTAACAAGTAGGCTGGCTTGGTTGCTCAACAGTGAGAAATTGGTGAAGCAGGCACAGTAGCGCCTGCACTTCCTGTGTCACATGAGAAAAGCTCATCTTCTTTCCCCTGTCCTGACCACTTCCTACACGGGGACAATTGAGAGCATCCTGTCATACAGCATCACTGCTTCAGACAGGAAGGCGGTGCAGAGAGTGGTGAGGATGGCCGAAAAGATCATTGGCAGTTCCTTCCCTCCCATCCAGGACATAGCACAGAAGCGTTGTTTGAACAGGGTCCGTAAGATTATCTGGGACATTACTCATCCTCTTCACAACCTTGTTACCTTCTTAGAGAAGGCTTCGTGGTATCTGTAGCAGAACATCCAGATTCAGCCATAGTTTAATTCCATACAGCATTAACCGTGTGAACTCTCAGGCTTCCTCCTTCCATTATATATTCAAGATGGGCAGTATTTAATATTTTATTGTTATGTATATGTAAGGATAAAAGGGAGGCGGTGGCTCAGTGGGTTAGGATGCTGAGCTTGTCGATCAGAAGGTCGGCAGTTTGGCGGGTCGAATCCCAAGTGCCGCATAACAGAGTGAGCGCCTGTTACTCGTCCCAGCTTCTGCCAACCTAGCAGTTCGAAAACACATAAAAATGCAAGTAGAAAAATAGGGACCACTACACTGGGAAGGTAACAGCGTTCTGTGCGCCTTTGGCGTCTAGTCATGCCAGCCACATGACCACAGAGACGTCCTCGGACAAGCGCTGGCTCTTCGGCTTTGAAACAGAGATGAGCACCGGCCCCTAGAGTTGGAAACGACTAGCACACATGTGAGGGGGAACCTTTAAGGATATGGGTCTATACATATGTTGTATATAGTATGTTTTAGGTGTGTGTCATGTATGTGTTTCACTTTTGAGAGCGGGCAACTAAATTTCATTTTTGATGTTTGCCGTTGTACCTACAGTAAAAAAAAGACAATAAAGATTATCTTATCTATCTTATCTTATCAATACTGACTCACAGAACTAAATAAATAAATTATAAAATAAAATATATTTCTTTCAGTAATATTTCCTGTCTTTATTATTTCCTTGCTAAGGGAAAAGTTATTTGTTACTTTAAGTGATCATATAAGTTAAAGCCACTCCTAAAATATGACTTTTGAGCAAATGTAAAGGGTGTTGTGCAGTGAGATAATGGCCTGGATAATAAATAAATAATGGACTTGCAGCATGCCAAAACCTGGTAATGTGCAATAGGATATGCTGTTTTAATGTTATATTAGAGGCTTCTAAAAAGTTAATGGTGCACTTGCAGCTGCCAAAGACCTATTAAATGGCTTCAAAGAACCTTTGAGAATTTTGAGAATCTCACTTAAAAAGAAGAGAGAAAATAATAGTCTAAAGAAATATTTCTAACACTTGTGTTTGCAGAGAAGGATGAAAAAGAAGACTGGAAAATTAAAATGTATTTATTATCTTTTTTAAAAAAAATCATTGTAATCATTTGTTCCTTGTGCATATTTGAGATTCATACAAAAAAGGAGATCATTCCATCTGGACACAGTGTTTTTTTTAACTAATCTCTGAGAAGTACTAGAATTTTCAATAATGATCCTTGGGATAAAGATGGGATGCAACTCTTGTTGTTTTTCTTAGTGTTTGTCCTGCATAGTTGCAAGATTCATTTGTTTTTGCATTGCACTTACAGCAAAGCTATCAATACACAGAACAACCTGGGCTTTTGTTTATCCACCGGCTTTTTGCAGAACCTGATGCTGGTTAGGGTTGAGAGGCAGTGACTGTCTCAAGTTCTGCCAACAGGCTTCTGTGTCCATGGTAGGATTAGAACTTGGTCTTTTAGCCCAGCAACTTAACCACTATATCACTCTGGGTCTGTGACAACATTAGTGTGGAGCCCTTTATTACAGACCAACAGCAGTTTATCAATAATATGCAAAACAGAACAATCTTCTCCAAACTGATGCTAGATTGCAAAGCTCAGATTGCTCAGCAAAGCCCAACAATCTAGAAAACGTACTTGAAAAGACACCCACCATTTTTCTTATAATGACCTATAATCCATCTTTTTTCATGCAAATTATATTATCAGTGCATGGGCAGATCAGGAAGAGAAAGAACATTTAGCTGGTTCATAGTTTTATTCAGCAAAGGCAAACTGCTATCTTATTGGCCCTGATGTTAAGCTTGGGTGCCTATGGATAGCTAACATTCATAGATTTACTTTTCTTATCTAAGCATTATCCTAGCATGAAATATCCATATTTAAGCCAATGACCTGAGAAATGCCTTGTAGTACAGCCTGATTCGCTTCTCTCTCCTTCTATGCCACTTAATCATTCTTAATGTTATTTATGTGTCCTCTCTCTCTTGAGAGACAATATATTAATTAACAGTGTATCTTATTAATTCATGTTGTTCCCCATCCTAATATTCTCCAAATGAACCTGATGCTGTGGATCAGGTTGCTGGTTGGCTGCTTTTTATTTCAGTAAAAAGACACACATGACAAGTGGTGCATTCCAGGTGATTATGCCTTCGGGATTGTTAGGGGACACAAGGTCAAAAGGCTGAGTGATTTTAACTACCTGAGAAGAGCACTATAATCTTCTCAAAATAGATTGTCTGGAGTGTGTTATGACTGCTATGTGGAGCCATAATAGTGCATTAATGTTGGATGTGTATGTGAAGTAAGACACAGTTTTAGGTACTTGCTTAGTCTTAATGGAACCTCAAAACAAAAAATATTTACAAGCTGAAGTAGCATGAGAAAGTGAACATTAACATCCTTCCGTTATATATTCAAGATGAACAGTATTTAATATTTATTTGTTATGTATATGTAGGGGTGTGGGTCTATACATATGTGTATATAGTATGATTTAGGTGTGTGTCAGGTATGTGTTCCACTTTCAGAGCAGGCAACTAAATTTCATTTTTGATGTGTGCCATTGTGCCCACTGTAAAAAAATGACAATAAAGGTTATCTTATCTAATTGTATTCATTTATATCCACCTTTATTCCCTTTTGTATAAATAATTCAAGGTGGCGAACATATACATATCATTTCTCCTATTTACCTCACAACAACAAATGTGTGAGATGAGTTGGGCTGAGAGAGTAAAGATGAAGTTCCACAGCCTTGGTACTGCCATTTGGGTCAAGGAGATACTTGTAGAATGTCAACCCAAACAAATACCTAAACTTACCATAATAGCATAACTGAAGAGGTAAATTTATTTGAAAAAAAGGTGGTCCTTAAGAATTTGTCTACAATTTTCGTACTTTGAATTAAGCTCAGAACTAATTTAACATTATACAAACTATTTTAAAAAATCAAGAACATAATTAAAATTTTACTTTTTTTTTATCTTGGACCCCTTTCATGGGTAACATGGCTTGACAAGTTTAATTTTTTGTCATTGTTTTCATTTATTTAATCTTCCTAATTCTTGAAGTATCAGCTACAACATGTTTACTTCTACAGGACTAACTATATTATTCTGAAAAAGTCACTAAACTCATGTAGTATACAATACTGTGGGTGAAAAAGAAAGAGTGGAAACAGCCTGTAGTTTAGGGTTGCTTGTTCTGAATCTACTAAGATACTGTGGAATACTTCTGGATATAAGAGGACTATAGGATCCTAGCAAAACTTGAAATTCAAAATAAAGAGGAATGACTTGTTTGCACGGAAGAATGCAGCAGTTTAAAATTCCAAGTTAAAAATACCAGCAAGAACAAGGAACATAGAATTGAATATATTGTTCCATATCCTCATTGATTTGATTTTTCCCTTCTATTTCTTTGTGACATATATATGAGGTAATATGACTAGGTAGAATGTCAGGGAGTTATAAAATAGCACATTTTACTTTAACATTTATACCAAGAATCAAATTAGTTATTATATAACTTAACCTGGGTTGTAAACAGATTCTTTTAACATTACATCTTAAGGCAGCTTCTTTAAAGTATTCTCTTAGCTTACAGCAAGATGACTTCTATTAACTTGTATTTTACGAAGTATATCTAGCTGCTAAATCCTTGCCTTCCCTTGAAACAAATAGAGGTCCCTAACTTGCCATTAAAAGGGATGCGGTGGCTCAGTCGGTTAGGACGCTGAGCTTGTCGATCAGAACGTTGGCAGTTTGGCGGGTCAAATCCCGAGTGCCGCTTAACAGGGTGATCACCTGTTACTTGTCCCAGCTTCTGCCAACCTAGCAGTTCGAAAGCACATAAAAATGCAAGTAGAAAAATAGGGACCACTACGGTGGGAAGGTAACAGCATTTCGTGTGCCTTTGGCGTCTAGTCATGCTGGCCACATGACCATGGAGATGTCCTAGGACGAGCGCTGGCTCTTCGGCTTTGAAACGGAGTTGAGCACCGGCCCCTAGAGTTGGAAACGACTAGCACGCATGTGCAGGGGAACCTTTACCTTTACCTTTAACTTGCCATTCTGGAGGACCTCCTTGAGCTAAGACTTAAAGTTCAGACCAAATTCTTCTACTTACATCTTCCAAACACCTCTCCTTCAGCCTTCCACAATTCAATTGTGAAATTGAAACTGGGAGGAAGTTCTTTTGCTGCCATTATTTGAGTGACAATCCTGATACTAAATCTTCCCATACAACGATTTGCTTCTAAATGCTGTGTGTTTTCTTGACTTTTGCACCCAACCTACAATATATCCCAGTGAAGGATAACTGAATAGAATGAAGGTCTATATGAAAATGTCTCAGCTTTTCTTCCTGAACATTTGCCTGATTGAATATTTGAATGAAAAGTACTGTAAAACTGAGAAACTGCTGGATTCAGGAGAACTACTTTTCCCCCTAAAATTGAAATATGTCATTGAAGTTTTGGCTAGCACATTCAGGGCTTCTTTCTCCATCCTAAAGCCATTGCAATTAGTCAAGAACACAGGCGGTATGATGTAGTCTGTTGAATTTATCTACATGCTGGTTTGTCACCAGCCAACTGAGATCATGTAGTGCAGGGGTGTCATGGGCCGGATGCGTCTTGCCAAAACTGCACCCATCCCAATGCCGGAAATGGAAAAACAGTTGTGATACGTCGCGACACGTCACACAACACTGCAAATTTGGCACCTCCGATGTAGTGAATGTGATAATATCATTAGCCCTATGCAAGTACTTGTCTTTCTGCTTCTGATCTGGGGAAATGATAACATGGTGTGTATGATGTACACATGATGACTCCACGCCTCCATATCAAATCAATGTCAAATAGAGAGATATGAAGCTGAGCTTTACATGTTTTTCCTTATATATAAAAGGAACTCTAGCCATAATTGGAGGTCTCAGAACAGGGTGATCCTTCTCTTATAAATTCTGATTCTTTCTCCCACCATTACTACCTATACATAGTCTAAGTGTTTCCAAGATAGATTGCTGAAACACATCCATGCGCCATGAGACAAACTCTATTGTGTTTTAATAAAAACATCCACAACTTAATAAATTAGCAAACTAATACGAAGAAAATAAAACAAAGCAACTCTTTAGAAAGAGTCTGCCTGCTGTTTCTCTGTTCTTCTTGGCCCCTTTATCCTGGTGATGTATAAATTTTATTTATTTTTAATCAGTTGTGATTAGATTATTCAGTGATTTAACACACCTCAGATTAAAGATAGACCTCTTTACATCCCTGCATGAATCAAAATTCACATCTCAAAACATTAATTTTTTGATGGAAGAATGAAGTTTGTCACGATATATTATATTAGCCTGATTTATTAGATAGCAAATACCAAAATATATCTAAACTAAACAATCAAATACTTAGTATTAAAGGCAAAAGTCTACTGTATGGTTTTTTCTATATAGGGGGCAGTGGAAGATATACAGATGTAGCTAAGGAATTTAGTCTGGAAATGAATCTTTAGAACCCAAAAAGTTAGCATTGAACGGAAGAAGCTTCTTGGATAAGAAGTGAAATGTTTTCAAGGAAAAAGGCACCTTTGGGATTAGCATTTTAAAGGTTTTCCATTTCTGCACAGAGGGTGTCAAATGGCAGCTAAATTTGGTTTAGTTGCTATTATTTCAGGAATCTTATGTTTACTTTCAGATAAATTCTTTCACTTCAAATTCACTGAGGCATTAAACTTTTTCATTAACCTAACTGACTCCTTAAACTGTTAAAGAATCTTCCAATATCCATTGGAAAGAAGTGTAGGTCCGTAGATATAATTAGATAATCACTAACCCTACAGAGAAATATTTAATGTGACCCAGGAGGTATAGATCTAATGGAAAGTATGCAACAGTGACTCTTATGACAAAATTGGACAAATATAAGTTAAGCTGTATAAGTGACCATGTTGCAAGCAGCTCTCACAGTCTGTAACATGCTTATTTGGACAGAGTCTATTAAGTAATATCCCTACATTTAAAAAGGTATTGATAACAGATTTTCAAAAGAAAAGTGAAGTGATTGTACCTTCTATATATTAGCCCATTGCCCCCAAATTGCTCAGTTTTCAGCTACTTTATTTATAAGAACTTAAACTTTGAGCTTACTGTTTTCATGGTTTTAAAAAAATCTATGAAGTGGTACTGGCAAATTATATCAGCTGCAAAGCTAGAGAAGATTCTAGAAAACATGTGTGGCTTTCTTAGGCTTGGTTTTCCCCCGAGAGGATAAATTTGAATCTACATTATGTTTATGGGAAATACTTCATGGATGTTTTTATAGGCTCAGTGGGTTAGGATGCTGAGCTTGTCGATTAGAAGGTCGGCAGTTTGACGGGTCAAATCCCGAGTGCCACATAACAGAGTGAGCGCCTGTTACTCGTCCCAGCTTCTGCCAACCTAGCAGTTCGAAAGCACGTAAAAATGCAAGTAGAAAAATAGGGACCACTAAGGTGGGAAGGTAACAGCGTTCTGTGTGCCTTTGGCGTCTAGTCATGCCGGCCACATGACCACAGAGACGTCCTCGGACAAGCACTGGCTCTTCGGCTTTGAAATGAAGATGATCATCAGCCCTTAGAGTTGGAAATGACTAGCACGCATGTGCGGGGGAACCTTTACCTTTACCTGTTTTTTAATATTATACAACAGAGGCCTGCACAACATGGCTTGGACTTACCTTTGAATATGAGCTTTGTATCATATACATCCATACATTATGGAAACATGCATAATATAAGCTTCTTCCTTTCATAATTGCATTACAGTGTTGCATATAATGAGTAAGAGATGGAGTTTGTGCTACAATGCCATGATGCTCATTTCATCAATTACCTCCCTTAAGTCAAGGTAGCCCCTTTGAAACATGGGGAAACTGTGTTGTTTGCCAAAGCAACTTATAGGATAGAAGGGGCAGTTACTTAACTCTGTTAAGATGAAACAATTCTGGAAGATTTGCACAATCCCAATATAGTCCTCATAACTGCATTAAAATAAAGAAGTCTTTGAGTTGAGTTTGTTGCATGGTGAACTCATGAATACAACTTTGCACTTTTCTTGGCACCTATAGGTAAGTTATTTGCTATTGCCAACTTCTGGGATATTTTTTTTTACTTCCCAATCTGGATGACAACCCAGAATCTCCTGATGATGTTTTGTCCAAGTATGAACTAGGATTACTTAGCTTCTATACCTAAATATGGTGATTCAAGTCTTACCATCTAAAATTCTATAAAGTTCTGGTTGAGCCACTAGTAATGGAATTCAAGCAAGCAAACAAACAATATACTTTCTTTACACAAAGCCTTGATATCTGTATTTATAAATCTGCTTTTAATTGCTCTCTGAAGTAGTATTGCCCAGACACAATTTAGCATTGAAGTAGAATGAAGACTGTAAGGAGTCATTTGATACTGTCTCTTGTTCCCATCATTTCTCTTAGGTGTATTTGAAGCCTGGCTGGAAATCTGTACCTTTGAAAATTGTTATTGTAAATGTATTGTATTATATCAATAGCATTGACTGAGCAGCACTTTGGGCATAAAGAGAAAATATCTGCTGTGAACTCCACATAGGCATCAGGAAGGGCTCAGATCCGTTCAGTCACCCTGACTCCATCCCAATGAAAAGGGATTACAGGGTCATAAAAAGAAAAAAAATCTATACCATTAAGTATTAGCACAGTTACTGTAATATTCAGTGAAATGCATGATGCATCAATCTGAGAACTTTCAGACTGATTTATTCATTGGTTGATTGATTATGCACCATTGTGTAATTCTGGGTAATCAACTCCTAGTGACACATATTCTCTGTGACAATCTATCCCTAACCTGGTTCTCCTGCTCTTCCAGTAGTGTACTCGTTTCTGCTGTAACTGAGTGTAACACAGGGAGCTATAGGCATATCTTTTGGGGAAAAAATAGTAAATAAAATAAATATATCACTGGCAAAAAAAACCCCACAGAACCATATAAATCATGCAATAATTATACCTATTACAAGCTGCTTGCATGTATTATCATGTGACATGGAGAATGTCAAGGCAAGCTTATGGATAGATGAACTAGTCATATAATTATGTGAATTTTCCATATATATATTTTTCTTTGCTCTATCAGTTTGCTTCATGTTCCTAAACAGACAGATAACTACTGAAACTCATTTCTGGAGATGTTTTATGTAAAGTTCTCTGACTTTCATTTATTTTCTTTTAAATAGTGACCAAGACTTGGTACTTGCCAGGGGGATCTAGACTTCATGAACAGAAAAAGATTGGCTTTTCCTGAAGTACTGAGGTAATTTGATGAATCTTTTTAAGTATCAATAGAAACTACTAAATGTGCTTCTAACAACCAACACTGGCAGAAAATATATTTCTTAAATATTTTGATGTTAACAAATTATTTCTTAATATGTTGAACTATAAGCATCATTTAATGTAACTTTTGTTTTCAAGTGATCGTCCCCCCCAACCCCTTTTCTCTATCTCTGTCTTCCCTCTGGGTGGGAATATCTCCTTCCCTCTCTCTCCCCACTCATCTATCATCTGTCTACAATCTATTTATCATTTATCTATCTGTCTAAACTTCAAAGGCTTTCTATGCTGCCATTTTTCATTTTCTTGCAACTTAGTTGTAAGACACAACTATTAGAAAGCTATTATTACAGGTTAGTACTGATCAATTCAGGGACATTCTGGTAGTTTTCTAAATTTGCCTGTGGTGAGATGTGTGGTTATCAATATATTCTTACAGAAAAAAATGGGCTTTTTCATCTGTTTCATAGTGATTTTAGGATGACTTTAAAGATTTGGAAGCTGGCACTGAGGTTGTATCTCTTTAGAAGCCTACACATGTATTATGATATTGTGCTGAATCAGCTTCCTTGCTGGCAGAATGGTAACAACTTTTTGGGTGGTTATGAAAACATCTTTATAGTTAATGGAAGACAGATTTATTCATCTTTTGTTTTATTGCAAAGAAAGCTAAATCATATTTCCAAAATCAGAAAGCAAACTGGTTTAAAATTATATTTTCAACTTCCACCACTTTTAAAATGCACTTTTTAAAATTCATTATAAAAAAAGGTGTGTATATGTGCATCTGTGTGTATGCATGTGCACACAGAAATGTATTTTTTAAAGACTGGAAATGGACTCAGAAACATAAATGTATCAGTTTACAGTATGCTGGAAAAACAATATACTGAGTGAAGCCAAACTCCAGATACATTCATTCATTTTTTTTCTGTAAAGAAGTGTGTTCCATATCTACAATTCGTATTAAAATTTGTTTTTTAAGTGATAGTCACAGTAAACAGGAGCCCTTTTCCGATGAAGAAGTCTTGTCAAATGCCTATTAAAGTTTTGTATTTCTTTGTAATATAGGATCTTTAGGAACTGTGTGAAGTACGTCTACATTAGGGATAGGCAACGTTTTCAGGTCCAAGAGCTGAACTGTCCAATGCTTTGGAAGGCTGAAGGCTGTGTCTGGTGAAAAGCGATGTATAGCTAGGCTGGATTTGGGGCTTTCCAATTCTCCCCCCCTTCCTCCCCCATCCCATTCTATTTTAATTTGGTTTATTTTTTTAAGTAGGTTAGTCCATATTTGTTAGAATTCATACTACAGTTAGTGGTTGTTTCCAATTCCATAATATGGAAATTACAGCAATTATTTTAATTTGAGGTCTACAAAAAGGAAGGATCTGGAGCAACCTTGCAGATTGCCGAGCCCTGCTCTAGCCAATGGATATGATCACATTTATTTATGTATTTATTTATTTGTATTTATTTATTTCTTTTTATTTATTTATCTATTTATCTATCTATTTATCTTTCCATCTATCTATGTATCCATCCATCCATCCATCGATCCAACTACATTGCAATTTAAAAAAAAGGAAGAAAATGAACGGAGTATAAGCAGAAGTAAAATAATAGAACAATAAAATAAACAGTGAAAAAGAACACAAGGTGTCTATAATTTCCTCAAGTCATGTATCGTACCTTACAGCCATCCATCTATTACAACTTTGAAGAAGAAACATGGATGATTTTGTATTGTTCATTTTTTTGTTCTCCACTGAGATGTCCTCTTCCATCAGTAATGTGCTTGGCATCATTTTCAACAGAGTTCATGTTGCATAAGGTGAATATACCCTTATGGTGCAATTCAGTTGTGCAACGAGCACAAATAATGTTGAATATATTTGGTGATGATTGGAGTGCATTTTGCAACATAAAATGATGAATAAGCTGCCAATAAAAGTGATTGAAATGCATAGAAGGAATTGGGGGAAGCTGGAGAAGGTTGTTGTGTAAGGAAACAGAAACTGGAAAGCAAAGCTAGAAAAAATAAAATAACTATGGAATTATTTTGGTATCTATGCTTTATTCTCTTTCACAAAGAATTCCAAGAAACATTCAAAACTAATTTCATCGATCAAATTATTGCTGAAGAAATGGATGGCATTTTCATAGCATTTATGGAGCTTTGGATGGCAAGTCAGATCAATTAATTTAATTTCATAATGAAGTTAACACCTTAGCTTTTGAAGAAGCTTACAGTCAAGATGAAACAAATCAGACAAAATGAAATATTATACTGTATGTGTATAAAAATAGTAATATATATATCAAGCAAAATTATTTTGGTAACATAGTCATGAGCCCTCCTTATTGTACCAAAAGTAAATCAAACGTTTGCATATATACTTAGCTATTTATTATTTTTCTGTCTCTTTGTTTATTTATAATTTAAAACAAATATTTTTAAAAAGATAATATCTAATAGACAGGTAGTTACTGAACGTATACAATTAATGTTCAATGTAACATTAGCAAATTATTCCAAGCAGAGTACATTGAGTTGTTTTCATAATATATTAAAAACAGGCAAGATGGGTGGTCAAATAAATTAAGTAAATAAATACATAAATAACTTCCAGCCCCTTTCAAAAGTTTACTTTTTTGCAAACTTTTTCAGGTTAACAAGTTTTAATTTTTGAAAAATTAGATGTGTGTGTGTTTTTAGCAGGAGATATTTATGAACTATTGATGGGTGGGATTAACAACAGGAGAAAGAAGTATAAGTGACTGTCCTGTCTTTCACTGTCCAGTTATTTCCCCATTGTACTGAAACCTCTCTGGCTCCCTGCACTTCAGTTAAGTCCCAGAGAAGACAAAGAGAGAAAGAACTTCTCCCATAGGATTTTTACAGATCAAAAAATGCAAGCAATTGGGGCAATGTAGAGTGATGAAGAGATGAAAACACAGACACAGAATCTTTTGGCAATCCACTGCAATAAAGTATGATACAGTAAATTTAGAAGCTCCATGAAAATAGATGAGATACATAAATAGAAACTTCTTTTGTAGCACAAGAAAGCTTTTCAGGAAATTGAGATAGTGTAACAACAAAAATCCAATGAATTTGTCCAGATGGACTGTGCAACTATCTTAATAGAGCAGATTTTTTAAAAAATATATATATATCTAGCACTTGGATTACTTTCACATCCATTTTTTATGATTTATGATTCATCGTGGAACAGCTTGCCTTCAGAAGTTGTGAGTGCTTCAACACTGGAAGTTTTTAAGAAGGGACTTGCTTAAAATGGTATAGGGTTTCCTGCCTAATCAGGTTGGACTAGAAGACCTCAAAGAGCCTTTCCAACCTGATTATTCTGTCATCTGTATATACACATGTAAATTAATTATTTACCCAGATAAATTTTACACTGCACTCCAATAACTGAAAGGAATTTAGGACTGAACTCTTTCATTAATCCAACCTGAGAAATATTCCTGATTGTCTTCAAACAAAAAAGGAAATCAGATGATATAAAATGTACAAATATAAAGTACAAGAAAGTCCAGTGTGAAATCATAGAGCAACCACCAGTGATGGGATTCAAATATGTGAACAAATGGTTCTCTGTGTGGATGCTGCTTCCAGACGTCTATTCAGGGCCTGGGCAACAAAAAAGTAACTACCAGTTCTGCCAAAGTAGTGCAAACTGGCTGAATCCCACCATTGCTTAGGGCAGTATGGATTTCGTTAGTTGAGTAGATACTGATCTGTGCTAAATTGATTGATTGCAAATTCCTAGATAGAAAGTCTGTATCAATTTCATCCAAGGAGTCATGTTTTCCACTTTGCTGTCATTGGATGATGGATTCTTGACTTGAGGGCAAGAGAGAAGTGTCAACAAATTCTTATTTGCTCTGGTTTCTAATCCCAAATTGTTTTATTTGGACTAGAATAGAAATGAAAAAAAAAACATGGATTATGGCCATATATTTGTTTTCAAGTACATGATTACCTAATGCATAAAAATCTTATGGCATGATACTGGAGATAGATAGATAGATAGATAGATAGATAGATAGATAGATAGATAGATAGATAGATAGATAGATAGTGGGTGGATGGAAGGATAGCAATAGATAGATAGATAGATAGATAGATAGATAGATAGATAGATAGATAGATAGATAGATAGATAGATAGATAGATAGATAGTGGGTGGATGGAAGGATAGCGATAGATAGATAGATAGATAGATAGATAGATAGATAGATAGATAGATAGATAGATAGATGATAGATAGATAGATAGATAGATAGATAGATAGATAGATAGATAGATAGATAGATAGATGGTGGGTGGATGGAAGGATAGCGATAGATAGATAGATAGATAGATAGATAGATAGATAGATAGATAGATAGATAGATAGATAGATAGATAGATAGATAGATAGATAGATAGTGGGTGGATGGAAGGATAGCGATGATAGATAGATAGATAGATAGATAGATAGATAGATAGATAGATAGATAGATACTTTAAGAAACATGATTATTGTCAGATATTAATGTTGTGATAAAGTTGATTTTCAAAAGTGTTAATGGTACTTATATGAGAACATCCACAAAAATGTTGCCATCTCCCCCCCATGTGTGTATATGTAGGTATATATCTCTCTGTGTTTGTGAATTATATCTGTCTGTCATTGGAACACATGCTTTTTCACAACAATATATTTTAGCAAATGACTGAAATAGCTTTATTTTTATAGACCCAGATATTAGGTAAGGATGTTGAAAGCATCATTGTATGTAGTTGTAATTATACAACTACCAACCTAATCTGCTTTAAGATATGTAATCTAGAAATGGTGCCTACTTATACTTGATCTATAAAATAGTGTTGGAGTAATATGCTCATGTCCTTTAATTCCTCTGGTGAGGTATTCTCTTTCCCAGAGATCAAAGTCAAGGCTGGCATTTGCTGCTTCCCCAGGTTCAGAGCTAATGGCTAGTTCTTTGTTTGGTTTCGCAATGTTTACCTATGGATGAATGCTTCAACTCCATTGGAAGACAAAGATATAAGGATGCTTAAATACTTATTACACGGTGGCTAAAATATCTTTGTTGGAATATTGGGATAACAAAAGAGGAAAGTTATAATGAATGTAATTGTAGATGTATTCTACTTTGTGCTAATAATAATAACTGCAGGCTAAATCACATATTATAAATTATAATAAGGTAATAATCTTCAGAAAAATATTAGGTGGGTGTCCTTTAAAGGTTATAACATGTAAATGTGGAATACATAATTTGCCAGAGTAGTCAAGTTTAAGCAACTGAGTTATTCGACACAAGCATGTGCAACTGATATGCTACTGTAATCTCCAATTTGATTCTTTCTGGATTTACTGGATTCAATTTCCATAATCCCTAGCCAGTTAAACTTCTGTTCCTGCTCACCCAACATTCTATTAAAGCAAATGACACACTTTTGTGTGGCAATGGTGGTTGGAAAGTATTCTGCTTAATTCATGAGTATTCTGAATCATAGTATGTCTGATTGGAAGGGGTTAAAACTGAATCCAGTGGAAGTTAAAAACAAGTCTTCAGATGAGGACTTGAGTTTTGTAGAAAGACGTGGGAGTGTTGGTACAATTGGGCTTATTAAATTACACAGCGAAAAAAATGGAACCGCCATTGCCGGTAAAATTCATGGTCTTTGGTCTTATACATTAATACATACAGAATTGAAATAAACAAGGTTGACTGGAACTCTTAGTACCATAAGCGTTAGGGTTAATATGCAGAATAAAGAATAATGGAATTTTATTTTTTTTATTTTTTTAATTCCCTTTTTATTATTTTTATAAGTAACTCAACATAGAAAATCTACCTAGCACTCCTTCCTTCCTCAATTTTTACTCACAATTATAACCATGTGAGTAGGTTGGGCTGAGAGAGAATGCCTGGCCCAAAGTCATGCCTAATGCAGGACTGGAACTCACAGTCTCCTATTTTCTAGCCTGCTGCCTTAACCACTAGACCAGGGATAGGCAACCTTGGCTCTTTTATGACTCATGGACTTCAACTTCCAGAATTCCTGAGCCAGCTTGGGAGTAGAAGTTCACAAGTCTTAAAGTTGCCAAGGTCGGGGACCTCTGCCTTATAACCCGCTTGGGAACCCACATCTGGGCCCACAGTCAAGTCTTCATGGTCTTACAAAAGGTCAGCAAGGTCATCCTGATTTCTAAAGGGAGATTATTCCAGAGGACAGGGGCTACAGCAAAGAAAGCATATCTCCTGGCCCCACAAGCTGACATTTCTTGGCTAATGGGACCCATTTCCCGCATAGTTTTCTAGCTAGTATTTTTAAAAATAAATATTAGCTAGAAAACTATGAAAGGTGCTTCATATATTATATTTAACATTGTCTTATTGAACACACCATAAAGAATTACCTACAAAATTAAATAGATCCCAGCATGGTTAGGGTGATGTGTGAATCCTACTATTATCTTGGAAAGGCTCAAACAGTCTTTGTTGTTCCAATAACAAAGGATTCTTCAACATATTTTTATAATATCATCAGGTAGTAAAACAAGCAGCATCGCCCAAAAACACTAAGCTGAAATTTGACAGAAAAAGGGAAAGGGAAATTATGTAGAAAAATGGTGTTGAAAGAAGAAGCTGAAAAGTGGACATGGAATTTGCAGTTGGTATTGCCTGGAAAAGATGGAGAATGGTCCGGGAAACAATAAAATTTAGATGTCAAAAGAATGATCTTCAGTGGTAAAGGATTTCAGACTATAAAGCTGTTGAAATGCAAATGTTTAGCCTGCTGTTTGCATTATAGTGGATTTATCTATAAAAGCCCACTGATTTAACACAAAGTTTATGTACTCAAAATATAAGCACTGTATCTAAAATAGGCAGCAGACGGCACAGAACATTAGATAATGTAAGCATTTCTGGCTGTTTCTATAACACATTGATAACTTGCTGGGGGAAAAATTACACAGTTATAGCAGCATGGATACATGCACTCCAATACACACACTCACGGACTTGTATAGGACGTGATATTGATGGTGCAGCTTCTGCCTAAACACCATATTATATTGTCTAAAAAAGGAGAAGGAAAATTTTGCATTTAAAAATATTATCTCACTCTTTAGGACTTGTCTAAAAATCAGATTTTCATGTCCTTCTTGGGACAATATTATAATAGACATCTAAGAAGAACTAACATGAGTTTCCCTAAGAACCTGTAAAACACCGCATATCTTATTGATATATGGTAACATCATAAACTGTCCAAAATTGTTTTTAAAATACAGAAAAATTGGAAAATAAAACTATAGCAATAATTAACAGGTTGTGGAATGTCTCCATCAGGGATATCAAACTGCCAGCCCACAGGCCGGATGCATCATGCTGAAACCGCACCCACCCCAGCTCCGGCAATGGGGGAAAAGTCACAATACATCGCAACATGTCACGTGACGTTGCAAGTTTGACACCCCTGGTCTACATACATCACTGTATTCAGATTCTCTGCATCATCAGCAAAAAAGAAAAAAGGCTGTGAGTTTGAATATCAAAATTGTTACGACTGTCATATTACATAGTCCAAGAACTAACGGTTCTTCTACCTTTTTCTTCTTAAAGTAATGGGTGCTGTATCCAAAATTTCATCCTTTTTAAAAAAAATTGAAAGGAATATGAATCCAGAAGTTATGTCCTGATTTTTAGGAAAGCTAGAATATGCAAATGTTTATGTGGATATCTGAATAGCTTATTTTCCAAGAGAGAAGAATGTTGCCTTGCTGTACTTTATGATCCTCTTACATCTTATTTCTACACTCAAAACAAATGGAGCAATTTCATTGTGAGTGACTTCCTTCCCCTCCCAGGCACCCCTTTGAAGGAAACTTTTTTTTTCATTCAGTTTATTAGAAAAAGCAAATATGATGTGATTTCACATGCAAATATATGAATATGATTGCAGATATATGAACAAGAGCCCAAGCGATATGGGCAGTATAAAAATGTAATAAATAAATGAATAAACAACTTCTTTTGTTCTTATATTTTAAGAAATAAGAAAAAATATTAAAGTTCATGGACTGAAGATACATGATATTGTAAATTAAGAAAGATGAAAGACAAAGTATCTGCAATCTCCTTCTCTCTGTGTTTCTCTACTACAAGGGTGTCAAACTCAATTTCATTAAGGGCTGCATAAGCATTACGGTTGCCCTCAGGGGGCCGGGTAGGTGTGGCCTGGGTGGGCGTGGCCTACTGGGTGGGCGTGGCTAGAGTGTGTATGGCCTACTGGGTGGGCGTGGCCAGCTCTACATCGTTCGCATCAAGGGTGCCTATGGGGGCCTGGGCAGGAGTGGGACAGATCTGAGGGTCTCTGGCAGAAGGAGGGTCTCTGGGCCAGGGCCAAGGCAGTGGGGGCCATTTCCTCACTGTTTCCAGGATGGCTTCGCAGGCCGCATAAAACCACTTCATGGGCTGGATCTGGCCCCCGGGCCTTGTGTTTGACATGTCTGCTCTACTATTAGAATTTCCATAATGAAAAAAATGGTCTCCCATATATACAACATAAGGCCTGTCTCTGTGTGTGTGTGTGTGTGTGCATGCGCGCTTCATTCTTGCAATGTTTTATTAACACATTAATAATGTACAAAGGCAAAAATATATAATTTACTGAAGGCTGAGATTAGTGAAATACAATGCCAAATAATAAATAGAAAGTTAAAAATTATCTTAGATCTTTTAAATTTGAGAAGAAATAAATCATAGGAGCTTAATAGAACAATAAATGCATGGAACAGAAGGAACTTATTCATCCAAAGTGAAAACCAAATTAGTTTTAAAAGCTAAGCACTACAAGAATTTTTTATTTTTACTTTTTTACTGAGGGCCTAATACAGATGACCTAGTTACCTTTTAAAAGCATTTTCATGCAAATCTCAGCTGTGTTTATTCACATTCTGTTCTGTTAAAAATTCCCATACTAAATTTAAAAAGGAATAGGATAAATAATGATTGCTTTTTATTTTTCAAGCATGCATTATTCCGCTTAATTCAAAAGAGCCGACAATTTGCAAGACTCCTATTCTCACACTGTTTATCCTGGAATAGATATATGAAACCATGATTATCTGCCTCTCAGGTCAATGAATCTGTTTTAGAAGAACAATTTACAGAACTGTTTTCAAAAGTATTACTGAGACTGTATATAATTGTAGAAGTGGGAAAAGTCTATAAAAATGATTGTTTAATGTTCTCCAGTAGGAATTGTGTTACTGATGCTAAATGCCATACTTATTCAATTGCTCTGGAATACGGTAGCAGATGCCTTCTGGACTTTTTATATCTGATGAAGTTCTTTCATGATCTGAAAAGCAAAGGTAAAAAAAGCCCTTTTAGAAACATTTCTGGCTGCAATATAGGCATGCTGTTGCAGAATTCAGAATATAAGCCAACAACAGAGCAGAAGGTTTTAAATAAATAATACACTCTGACAAAACAGATTGGACATATTACTACTATTCTGGAGCTGGGTAGCAGAGCTGGGTAAAATCTCTAATTAAGATTTCAGATTTTCTTTTTCAGTTGTACGAGGGCAATTCGGAAATAAACCCCCGTTTGGCTATCAATGACAGACATTCACAGATACAGAACTTTCAGTATACACGTTAGAAAACTACAACAGTACATTACTTTTCGACATAATCATCATTCAAATTGAGGCACTTGTCATAACGTCTTACAAGGTTTGAAATTCCTTAGTAGTAGTCACTCGGTGCCAAATCTGGGCTATGGGGGGTGGTGATCAAAAACATCCCAACGGAACTGCGTCAAAACTTCTTAGGTGCGTCTAGCGGTGTGTGGGTCAGCATTATTGTGACCCAAAACCAGAGCAGAAGTCAGGCTTGTTATGGATGGGTCGTCTAAGTTTTTGTAACGTTTCACAATAGACTTCTGAATTGATGGTCGAACCATGCTCCATGAACTTCACTAACAGTACTCCTTTGGCATCTTCACATTTGGCGGGATTTTCTATGGCAACACCTCACCACGGTGTGGTGTTGGTTCACGTTAATCTTTTTATTACTATTGTTTTAGTTAATAGACAATAAACTATTAAGTCTATCGCACTCTAGCTCAAAGAGATGAGCTAGAGTGCGATAGACTTAATAGTTTATTGTTGTTAACATATGGTTGTTTATGATTGTTTTTACTTTTATACCTTGTATTTAGCTCTGGGAAGTCGGGGAGGGGGGAGGGGGGAAGGGGGGGAGGGTTAGGGAGGGTTAGGAAGGATTGGGTGGAGGGAGGGGGGGAGGGATTGTTAAAGATAAAATGTATTGAAAAACTTTTCAATAAAAAAAGATGTGTGCAAAGAGAGATACACTGCTTTAAAGAGAATAAAATCATCAGACTTTCTAAATCTGTCTGGCTTTGATTCTGCCATCATTAAGAAAGCTACTAATTGGAGTCAGTTTGGGATGAGTTTATATTTAAAGGACCCCTACTTCTGAGCATATTTAAGGCTAAAGCTAAAGACATCCCGTTGAAAGAAAAATCTATTCCTTGTCATCTCGTCAGTATTTTTTTTTAATTTCAGCTTTATTGAGGGCTTGTAAGAAGCTTGTTTGTCCATTTGGCTTTTCCAGACACAGGGTGTCCAAATTTTTTCCCCAATATATTACAACTCAGTCAAAGATAAAAAGCCTTTGGAATTGGTGCAACATCTCAAAATTTATAGTTAGGTGGTGTCACAGGAGAATGATTTCTTTTTTTCAGGGGGGAAGACTTTTCTATTAGGCTAGAAATCTGGTGAAGAGAGAAAAACAGGTAATGAAGTTACCATGAAATCTGCAGTTATAAAATGGAATCCTGTTTCATACCAACATTTCAAGGAAGAGTACCAAGTGCCTAATAGATCTCTCTCTCTCTGTCTCCCCCCCCCTCTCTCTCATCCCTTCCATTTATAATGAAGCCCAGCTTTACTTTACTGCATTCATTTTGCAATATCACTACACAAAACTGGGTTTTTCTTTGCTTCTTCTTCAATATCAATACCAAATTTGGACTGATTCTCGTTTGCTTTTAAATAATTGTACAGGACAGACAGGTGGATGGACATACATAGAGATGGACAGATAGAATTCTGATCCTCTTTCCAACCTTGCATTGAGTTGGAAAGGAAAAAATGTTGAAAAGGCAAGAAACAATTTTTTTTTTTTGCTTGTGACAGAATGGCTGTTTTGGTTCTCTGATCTCACACTGCATCTCAGATAACTGGCATCAAAGGCCCATACCTTTCTCCCTCCCCTGAGCTCTTTTTATGGAAAGAATCTGTGTGCTGTTTTGTTACTAAAACAGAATAGAGTCCAAAGTCCACTTCTTTGAGCTGGCTTATTTTGATGCTGGAAACTATACACTGGATGTCAGACTTTTGTTCTTCTATGAAGAGGAGTCCTATGTCACAAAGACAAGAATTTATGTCAGAAAAGATTAAATTTTTTTCTGTTGTCCTCATAACTGATGAGGACTACTATTTAAACTGTAAAAATCAGACACATTTACTGCAATCCTAGAATTTCCAAATTAAATCATTCCAATACACATGTCCTGACAATCCCTTTTTTTTGCAATCTTACATATCACAATATTATATATTTTATTCTCCATATCTGCAAATGTCCTCCATTATTTCTATTGGCCTTCTTACATTTAATCATGCATTTTTTGTCATTTGGTTTTGAGTGATTGTCTTTGTCTCCAGAAGCACTTTTATCTTTCATTTTCCTTTTCTACTGCCCATTCTCCTTTGTTTAATGAAATGACAAAGAACATCTATATTGTTTTGAAGTTGTTTAATGGCTTGCTGGTGGACGCTTAAACACCAATTACTGAGATGTGAGTTACAGATTTAGAGATGGAAGGGAGGAGATGATCACTTAATAAATTTATTATGAAGGCAAATGAGTCCATCATAAATCATACTACCTCATTAAGGAAGGCATTCACTCATCTAAATACACAGGTGGCAGAGGTTAACTTTGCTGCCTTGACATCAACTTTGGCATCGTTTCTTCACAACTAAGTGGGGAATCATTACTTCCTCATGTCCTGGATTCCCATTCTTACATTGCATGGTATTTGTTTATGTCAACCTCAAGAAGTGACAACTGAAATAAATGACAATGAAATGTGAAATGTGAATATATATATATATATATATATATATATATATATTAGAAATGATGATGATAATAAATATGCAAGTCCATTATCTCAGTTGGTTAATGGACATTATGCCTGAGTTCCTCAGTTAATGTAAGCCATGACTGAGCTGGCAAAGCAGAATGCCAGAAGAGGTGTAGAATGAAGGGACAAGAGAGGAAGACCTGTCCCCTGCACTAATTTCTGATATCATAAAGCCAAATATATACGTATTATCCGGTATGACAGAATCTCACTAAATATATACAACTAGAATATGGAGTGGGGAATTGAATGTAAGGTATATTCATTTGTAGCTACAGTGACTCTGTGTCAAATAATATGCTTTCTTTTTGAAGAAGCTAAACAGATCCAGTGACAGTACCTTATGAAACAAAGCCTCCATACATCATAGGAATTATGCAATGATTAAAATATGTTTAAAAATCCAACGAACATGACTTTAAAGGTCTTTAGATTCAGTTTGGTCTGGTGGTTAAGACACCAGGCTAGAAAGTGGGAGACCATGGCTTCAAGTTCACCTTTAGCCAGGAAAGGCAGCTGGTGACTTTGGGCCAGTCATTCTCTCTCTCAGTCCAAACTGTTGGCAAAGTGCTTCTTGAGTTATCAGGAACCTACACAGGCAAAAGCATACTGAGAATAGTAAGAGTCACACAGTAACCACACAGATACACTGAGTTGTGATAAACAGAAAAATACTTTACTATTAGGTGTAAAAACAAAAACACAATCCGAATAAACAGTCCAGGTCATACACGAATAACAACAGATAAGCAACAGCAACAGTCCAGGGAGTATCCAAAATATAATGTCTTCTTACCGGTCTGAAGGTCAAGTACACAGTTCCTAAGGTTTAACACAGTAGTAAGTCAAAAAGCAAAAACAATAAGAGCAAAGAGAGAGAGAGAAGCCATGTTCCTAGCTCCCTCTTATGGCCGTTGCAAAAACTTATACACCCATTGGCCAATTAGCACCTTAAGGTTATAACATCATGATTTATATATTTCCAACCCAACCAGGTAGGCTATAACCATATGCCTAACACAAACCATTTCACAGGACTGTTGTTGTAAGAAAAATAGGAGGAGGAAGATGTGTTGGATATATTTTCTGCCTTGGGTTATTTGTAAAAAATAATGAAGGCAGGATAAAAATGAATAATAAAAATGCACAAATCATGGGACTTACATTGATGGACTTATAATGTTAAATTCTATAATTGAACAAAACATTTGTTACTATAAATTACACATGGTAAAGGACTTTAGCCCATAATAATATACCTTAAAAGGCTTAGGAGGATTTTTTTTAAAAAAAATAGTATTGAATTAACAATATTGTATGTGTCAGGCAAATATAGCCCATAGATGAAGCCACCATAAATTATCCCTCCCTTATTAAAACTCTCTAACCTTTACATAGAGGAAACAAGGACTACTCAGATGACCCTGGAATAGTAAATACTGCATTTAGCTCCATGCTGCTTGTTCTTCCACTTACCATTAGCCATTTCCGAGAACTTGGCCAATTGCCCAAGTTATACTATATTACATGACTATTGCAGGAGCGTCAGGCATAGCGTCAGTTATAAAAACTAGAAAAACCTGTAGCCCTTAGGAATAATTCAGAACTTTGGGAGTGGATTATCCTTGTAATGATATTTTTTCATCTCTGCTAAACCAAATAACCTCTCAGCAGAAAATAATCTGAGCATGACAAGGGACAGGTTGTATATTTCCTTACCTTAAGACCTTTATCTTCATGCACTGTGGAAAAAGGAAATCAATTACAGATGCTGAGCCAAATACAAGTTGTGAAAACCTCATTACCATCGTGGTACTTGTAAATCCTAAACTACCTTGATCCAATTGCCTTGGAATACTCTGATGAAAGCAATGAACTCAGTTTAAAGCATGGCTCTCACTCAAGGCAGATAATGAGGATCCTCATCTTATTTAGATTTTGAAAACTATCTCTTCGTGTAGTGTAATGTATGCAGTTCCATGTCTCATGATTACCATAACGCATCAACACACTGACACTCGGTCTTAATTTAGTTAAGCCTATGGTGAAAAATATTCAGTCTCAGCATGACAACAGAAACAACATCCTACCATATGTTGTACATAATGACTTAGGCTGATGGGTGTGTCTGTCACTCTCCCAGCATATTTGCTAGGTCCAAATGCCTTTGGCAAGGCAGCTGTTATGCCTGGATTCCTCTTTTTGTTTTCCTTTTAGAAGCTGCTTTAGCCAGAGTTTCTGTGGTACTGTCAAAATGCAGATGAGAGTGAAATAGCTGCAATTACTTTATCTTGGGCTAAAGATACCCTTTAATAGCATCAGGGAATGCTGATGGTCACAAGTGTGAACCTGCTAGTTCTTTCCATTAAACAAGGATGTCTCCTCTCATAACATCTTCTCCTTCTGGAGGAGAATACTTCCCAGGTCCTTTCCAACCCTGTTAGTCTATGTTCCTAATAAAGAGAAGCCTACAGTGCAGTCTTATAGACTTTTTGCTTTGAAGGACACATTGTCTCCTGCAAAGGTATTTTGCTTTCATGCTGGAAGGCTTTATTCATCCTAATGTGACTTTATTTGCCAATCCTTTCTACTCTAGAAGTCTGATAGGTAACTAGATAATTCCTCTTGTTTCTTGCTTGAAGGCAGTTGAGGGATTAATGCTTGTTTTATTTTGCGTAACATCATTCTCTGGGATTCAGAGATGGCTTTTGACCCATTTCTTTAAGACAGTTGACTATGAAGCATCTACTGTCATGGTATCATCTTCTTCTGCTTCATGAATTAAACTAAATAGTAAGGATGGTTGCATCTCTTGCTAGTTTTTGATTAAAAGCCAGATCATTTGAGTAGACAACGTATAAGAAATTAATAAGGAGTAGGTAAAGAAAGCATTATCAAAACCAATCCAGAGATACCCTCCAAAAATCCTACCATGAATCCAAAGACAGAAATCTCTGCAAGAAGGAATGACGGGAGCTGCGTCAAAAGAAATTAGAAAGAAAGGTTATTCCTTCCTCCTACTAATAATAGAGGAATAGCCAGATCCCATGTACTTGGTACAAGCAAACTGATATATCCTCCTGAAAAGTTGAAAACAATTTAATTTCAACCTAATAGGACATGTTGATTGGCCAGCTAAGAAAAATGACCAAAAAACTTTCCATTCCCCCTAAAAGTAAATACCTAAGAAGCAATTTGTCACTGGGAAAAACAGAAATTATTGGCAACATAGTCATACTATTTGAAAAACTCCCTTCAGGTCTTTTGTGATGCTTCATTTCAAAACAGGAATAAATAAGCCAGAGCATTTCCACAGTAGAGCCTACATCTGTATAGAGAGATCATCTTTTTGATTGCTTTCTCTGCTTTCCTTGTAATCATAGAAAGAGGGTCCCCAGAGTTTGTATCAAAGATATTGAGTTGTACAAAAGAAAACATAGACAATCCAGGAAGCCCTTCTTATATACTTCTTTCAATGAAATATTGCTATCCTGGCCTTCATTTTTAAAGTAACAACCAAAAAAATCGGTTTCCCGAGCTGCAAATTCTAAGACAAAGTTGAATACAGTTTCATATGTTGAAATACGTTTCTCTATTCTTGTAATCCAGTGCTTAAGCAAATGACAATCTACCCTAAGTAGGTTGTTATTGGATTAAGAGTTAGAAGCTTGTAAAGAATTAAATGTTTGTAATTTTGCTTAAGAATTAGAAACTTGCCAACATTGCTGGGCAATTAATACTATTTATTATTTATTGCTCATTATCCCAAGGCCTGGATTTGATGTTTGTCATTGTTCAATGACCCCTGTTTTCCTTTATGGATTTTTTTAGCACAGTATTTTAGTCTATGCTGTCTATTGATGTAATGTTTCTTGATATGTTTACTTTACTTTACTTTACTTTACTTTACTTTACTTTACTTTACTTTACTTTACTTTACTTTACTTTACTTTACTTTACTTTACTTTACTTTACCACCTGTAGTTCACTAGAGTTGGGTTCATAATAAAGAGATAGATAGATAGATAGATAGATAGATAGATAGATAGATAGATAGATAGATAGATAGATAGATACTGTAGATAGATGATAGATAGATAGATAGATAGATAGATAGATAGATAGATAGATAGATAGATAGATAGATAGATAGATAGATATTTCTATGGCCCCCCACTCCATATAGTAATGGAAGTGTACACTGAAAAACAAATAATCATAACAGAAAAGCAGACTAATACAAAATATTAATCATTAACATTATCAAAATGATGGCAAATTTTCAATTTACAGTTTTATTTGAAAACTGTCCAGAGTCACTAAGATGAGATGAATGGTGTAGAAATTTGATAAATAAATAAAACAATATTATTTTTTATTACACCAATGGCAGATTGTAAATAAATGCCCTTGTCAATAGTTTAGGTTCTAAGGTTTTTCTAAGGGTTAGGCAAGAATTCTGGGGTGATGTCATTGCTGAGGAAATCATAGACTTATTGTAATTGTCCTGTAAACAGAAAATAAATATATGTCCAATCAAGAGGCCTATTGTGATGTACTTAAGAATATGTAAAGGCAGCCTATTGCCCTATAACAGTCCATACATTGTATTATGCACTTTAACACAAAGAAGCAAGCTATATATAAAAAAAGATCTGCTGGCCTTTATTGGCATAACATTCAAACTGATGAGCAGGGAATAGGAAGAAATTAGGAAAATATGGCTATGACAAACTAATGTTCATCATGTTGGTTCTGAAAACTTAATCAAAAGTAATCCTTGATTTACGACCAAAATTGGGACAGAATTTCCATTGCTAAGCAAAATAGTTGTTAACCAAATCACACCCAATTTTACAACCTTTTTCTGTGGTTGTTAAGTGAATCACTGCAATTGTTAAGAGAAACATTAAGCAAATCAATCTTCCCCCATTTACTTTGCTTGTCAAAAGTTGGCTGTGAAGGTTGCAAATGTTGATCACATGACCTTCAAATGCTGCAACTATCATAAATACATGATAGTTGACAATCATCCAAATTGTGATCATTTGACTGTGGGGATGCTCTGATGATTGTAAATGTGAGGACTGGTTATAAGTCACCTGTTCAGCACCACTGCAACTTTGAATGGTTGCAAAACAAATAGTTGTAAATTGAGGGCTACCTCTATTTATCTATTTATCTATTTATTTATGAAATGCTTCCATAATGATGTTCACTATTCAGATCCTGATAATGAAATCTTTTGTTTTGTTCTGAATAATATTTTTACAGATATCCCCAGCTATGTTAGTTTTATACTGGCCAAATCTAATCAGGATCAGTTCTCATTAATAATTAGATAAGTGATATACCGAGCTAGATTTTGAAGTAAGAAAAGAAATATCCTGCAAGAACTGCAAAGAAACATTTTGTAAAAATGATAGAACTGTTGAAAATAGAATTTTATGCAAAATTGACTCAAAGCATGTGTGCACCATAAATTGGATTTATTTCATGCAAAATTGCTTTATTTCTTAATAAATATTTCCATTATTAGTCACTTTTCTAAGGTTTTATACCAAAATTCCTTTGAATTGTTTTCAGTATTTTAAAGCAAGTTCTTTGTTCCTATTGATCTGCTAATTTATGCATATTGAGACAGTAAGAATTATGTTCCCTCCTTTAAAAGTTAATAAATCCAATTTCTGATATATAGATGCCACTTTGGATAGAAAACAATGTGAGTTGCTGTTTCCTTTTCAAATTGTATTATGATGAATTTTTGCATGAACACAAACACATATTGATTTGATGTGTCCCTGCCTGATTACTTAAATAGCTACACTAGGTGTCTGATGTGGAAATCAATTCTGACTGGGCTATTTCTGATATGTAAATGCTTGTGAAAAAAATTGGAACACACAAAAAGGAGATTTGGAAAACTGGGCAATAGCATTCCAAGGTGATTAAGATAAAA
This sequence comes from Vipera ursinii, assembly GCF_947247035.1. NCBI lineage: Eukaryota > Metazoa > Chordata > Lepidosauria > Squamata > Viperidae > Vipera > Vipera ursinii. Next base: position 65,303,268 of record NC_139516.1, on the reverse strand, counting down.
AGGGAAATAAAGCTGAAATTAAGTTCTACAGAAACGGGGTAAAATTGACCTGACATCTTATTCTCGGGTGTCTTTTAAAGGATACTCTGTAAAACAATTAAGAAGGGAGTCCTGAATTGTTCAAAATTGGTTTGGGAAGTCTTTTGTTCAGGGTTACATTTGAGCACAAAAGAAACGTAGGAAACTATTTATATTCTTCACTTCTTGCTGCCTTTGCTAAGGAATCACATCAAAGATGTAAAATGATTTACATATGAGCTGTAACTTGACTATCACAGATTTCATCTTACAAGAAACTGGGGCAGAGTTTACCACAGAGATTCAGCAGGCCCTGGAAAAGGCTTAAAGAAAAATGAAACTCTTTTATATCCATCTGTACAAATCATCCAGCCACAGCAAGAATCACATCATACTGTGGGAGAAGAGCTGGGCAGAAAATAGATAAAAAACATATTATTAACAAATTATCAAAGTAGATAATTAATCTCTTTCAAATATCCTTTATGATTTAAAACCGTTCCATGAGGTAAGGAACACTAAGCTATTCAGGAGTTTCAGCAGAAATCCAGCCCTTTATATTAAATCTCTTTGCAAAAAACAAATCTTCTTACTTCAAGGTTTGCCTATATGTAAGAATAAGCCTTTCAGAAAATTAATTTATAGTGTAATGAAGCTAAGAAGAAGAAAAATGTATATATATGTAGAGATGGAATAAAACCCCATGAAAAACCAAGACTTTTGTGTGTGGTGTAAAATGATCTAGGACTGGGTTTTAAGTACTTTTACTGCATAAATATTCAGTTTCATTATTTCTTTTCCACTAAATCATTTTAAATGTTATGAAGTACACCTTGCTTTTGGGAATTTAATTTGTATTTCTCTGAAAATATGAATTTTTATAGATACTAACGGATACCACTTTATACACAACTAATATGTTTTATTTTATATGATTTTCTTAAGCGTATTTTCTTTTGCAGAAATTTGTTCAGAAACAAGACAACAACATTCCTTATAGCTGCCAATCTATACCATAAAGGTTTTAGAATCTACAATGGATCATAAAAATTCATGTTTTTAAAATTCAGGGCAGGTTTATTACTTATGAAGGAACCATGAAATGATGCAGTTGTCTGAATATAAAGTTTTTGGCCAGACAAAGCTTTTTGATGTTCAAGCCTCCTTTTCACTTATACAATCTGTAACATTTATGATATCTAAGGGGATGACTTTTCCAAAATACTTTAAAGTATGAAATTGATTTGTTTACTTATAAATACATATATTATGAATGCTGTTATGCTGCTTTATTTATTTTGACTCACGCAATGTTGGTTATGTCTGACAATACTGAACTGCCTTGGTTAACATGGGGGCTGCTATATTTTGAATATTTGTAGTTTTTAGATGGTCTTCAAGGTGAGTCCCATGAAGAGCAGAAGTCCCCAACCTGTGGGCTGTGCGCACTCACCCCCCAGTCCTGCTAGATTGCTGCTAGATCATTTGCAGCAGGTGTGAATAAGGCCCTGTTTGTGTCTGTTCTGCCCCAGCCTATGTGAGTCTTTGTTTTATTCACAAGGAGAAACCTCTCTTCCAAGAACCAGGCAGGAACCGCAAGAAAAAAACCAATCCCTTTTATTCTCACAGACCTGAGTCAATGTCCAAGGCAAACAAACACAGTCCACAGAAACTCGATCCACAGCACAAACAGTTGCCTTTGGCAACCAGTACCTCCCACACCTCCCCCTTTTATAATTCAGTCAAGGCATGGCTTCCTAATGCCTTCTCCTTTGCCTTTGGAGCCGCCCCATTGCATTTCTCTGTCCCACTTGCTTCTCCTGTCTGCGCATTCATGCATCTGGGATTTGTCCCAGTTGTTCCTCATTGCTGTCCAACTCAGGCTCCCAGCACAGTTGTGTCTCAGCCCAAGCGCGAGTACAGGGGCCAGGCTCCTCATCCGACTGTAAGTTCTGGAGGTCCTCAGAGCCTTCCTCTGACTCTAATGTCACTTCAGGCCTCTCCTCCTCATCTGAGTCCTTAGACTCAGTTGCCAGATCCACTGGCTGGCAAGGAATCACAACAGTGTCTGCTTATGCATGTGTAAAGGCACCTGCCCCTCCCTCTCCCTTTGGACTGCCAATCCAGAAAGGTTTAGGACTCTGCTGTAGAGTATATTATAGTAGCCCATAATTGAGATGATAAGGATATGGAAGATTATTGTTCATAGATGTAGTCTTTATTTTATGAGCACAACAGAGGACTGGAACTTCTATCATGAAGCAAGGCAGTTGTTAAGAGACTTGTTTTAAGGCCATTGTTACTGTGGTTGTTAAGTGAATCACATAGTCATTAAGTGAATCTGCCTTCCCTCATTGACTTTGGTTGTCTTAGCAAGCAAAGGTGATCATGTGACTCCATGGTGCTGTAACCCTCATAATACATGCTAGTTGCTAAGCACCTGAATTTTGATCACATTTGCATAGGATTGTTGCAATAGTTGTAAATGCAGAAAGTGGTCATAAGTCACTTTTTTCAGTGTTGTAACTTTCCAAAGGTGATAAAACAAATACTTATAAGTTGAGGACTACCTGTATCTTCAGGTGTGTAGAATTGACACACCTGATGAAGCTGGGAAAAGGCCTACTGGTCACAGGTGTTTCAGCAACAACTGAGAGCGTAGGAGCGCTGCAAGATTGCACACTAGCTTTTAAAAACAGCACAGAAATGATTGCCATTCCTTTCTTCTGGGCCATTTTTTTTTACTTACCAACTTAACTATAGCCTTGGGATTTGGGAGGTGGTTTTCCAAGAAGTGATAATAGAAATAGAAAATTTGTTAATGAATAATATGTAATATGTTTCCCTTGAATATCTCTAATGCTCACCAGCAGTCAGATCTGAGTTTAATTACAGGAATAAAAGGACCAGCTTTAAGCAACAACTTTATTTAGAAAATAAAAACGGTGCCACATTCCATTCCAGAGCATTCTGAAGCACTTTATAGAGGGATCAAATCCAAACTGCTGCATAACTCTCTGTTTGTATGTGCTTTTAAGTCAGCATTCATTCCTTGCAACTGCTTGGATAAATCCCTTCAATTTTCTTGGCAAGGTTTTTTTAGCCTTGTGACTAAGTTTTCTTTTCTTTTAGTTCCTTATTTTTGTCATCAGTTTATTGTCCATGCTCCTATTTAAGTTTCTCTTTCATTTTGCAAAAATTGTATATGCATAAATATAGCCCCATCAAACTATTTTCCTTACAAAGTATAGAAGAGAGTAATATATTATAAACAATACTAGATAAGGGCTAGTTTGATGCAGTGGTTAAACAACAGGCTAGAAATGGGGAGATTATGAGTTCTACTCAATCAAAGCCAACAGGGTGGCTTTCGGTCAGTTATTCTCGCTCAGCCCAGCCCACATCACAAGATTATTGTTGTGGGGTAAATAAGAGAAGGAAGAAGTATTAGATTTGTCCACTGCCTTGAGTTTCCTATAAAGTGCTAAAGGCAGAATAAACATCTAAGAGCCTTGGTGGAGCAGTAACACCAGCTGCCTGCATTTAGTGCAGGTTCGCATCCCACCAGGCTCAAGGTTGACTCAGCCTTTCATCCTTCCGAGGTAGGTAAAATGAGGACCCAGATTGTTGGGGGCAATTAAGATGACTTTGTAATAATGCCGCTAGGGTGTGTGTGTGAAAGCCCTAATAAGCAGGCATATACATAGAATGAAGGCTACTGCTAAGCTTGTAAGCCGCCCTGAGTCTTCGGAGAAGGGCGGGATATAAATGGAATTAAAATAAAAAAATAAAAATAAATAAATAAATAACAAACAATTGGAAAAAGAGAATAAGAAATATGTCTAGTTTGTTTGTTGAGTACACTCAAGTCAGTCTTTATTCCTGGTGGCTTCCTGTACATGTTCCTGTGACACCTAATTCTCTATGGAACAAATTCTGCTACAAATTCTCTATTAACTCTCCAACTGTCTCTCTCTCTCTCTCTCTATTGGCTGGGTTTGAGAGTTGGTGAACCTGTTACTGGGAGATGGGTGCTACTTGAAAGACACAGTGATGGCCCCTCTCTTCAAAATAATAATTCAATCCAAGTGGCAATCAAAACTATTCACTTATGTAGAACCATTATTCAGAAGAATCTCAGTTATATGATTACAATATAAGAGGCAATTATATTTTATACTCTTAGTGGTTTTATCTATTTTTATCTTTACAATGGTAAGCTGTCTGGAATTGAAGGAATAGACGTCAAATAAATGTTTGTCATAAATCTTGTGAGAATTAACACTACAGGAGCAGCTGAGATATGTGGAAAAATGCAAAAATATGGATGTAATTTGCTTATAGTGTGGGTGTATAACTGGTTTGATAGAAGGAGAGCCTTTTCTGACAGGGCACCGGCTCTTTGAAACATTATTCTCCCTGAAATCAGATTTGCCCTGACTTTGCTGGCACACTGGAAGGGCTGAAAAACATGGTTTTGTTTTTAACTTTATCATGTATGTTATGTAAGATGTGTGACTATATATCTTTACCAGATAAATAAGAAAGTCAAGTGTATGCAAAGAAAGATAAATACAAAAGTAAAATATATGCAAAGGCTTTATTGATGCCTCATGGTTGGAACAATGTCATTATTATTCCTCTATGCAACAGGAAGGATAGCAAGAGTGAAGGCAAAAAAAAGCAGGTGAATTCATCTATTAAATATGACTGAGAAGACATTTGGAAGAATTTTGATTAGAAATGCATAAGAGATGAAACTGAACAGAACTGTAGAAACTCAGCTTCACACTAGGTTGGGTGGTGGGCCCAGATTTTTAATCTCCAGTGAAACACTCAGAAAAGTGTAAATATGAGAAATAGGTTTATTGTATGGTTGTTGATTTAGAGAAAGCCCAAACAAGAGATTTAGCTTGAATGATATGATGTTTTATATGAATATGGGTTTAAATATGATTGCTAAATACAATTAGAGTGGCACATAATAGTTCGTGAGAATAAATGGAATGGTTAGTGTATGATTATACATTAAATAAAAATATGTGCCATCTCCTTGGTTGCTTAATGTATTTGTAAATAAATGCATACAGGATACTTGTAGGCACAATAAAGGTCTGTTGGGTGAGAATATGGATGTGTGTACATTTTTGTATGTAGACAGTGTTATGTTATTAGTTGAGAACCTGCATGATTTGTATGAAATGCTAGACATATTGTGTGATTTAGAAGAAGCATGGAAATTAATGAAAATTGTATTGATTTTGTATAATATATAGTCTCACAAGCATACATATCTGCACACATCTTTGTGATATGAAATATTCATAAAATAATTAATAATACTTTGCTAAATCAAACTGACCATCCTTGATATTGGAATCTGGCATTTTAAGACTGAAAGCCTCTTACTGAAGTTAAGTGATTGGATAGCATGCAATAGAGAATAGTTGGCTTTTTTATTTCATATACAAAGAGATTACATACTGTAGCAATGACATTTATTTCAGCCAAAAGATTGCAATAAGATAAATCCTCAAATAGAATTCTTATCAGTGAGTATGAACATTTTTATATGCCATTGTAGAGATCCAAATATTTAGTCCTGAGCTAAATATTTAGCTCAGGACTAAATATTTTTCAGAGACTTAAATTTGTCCTATATCCTAGCCAAAAAAGAAAAGGAACAAGAGCATTTGTTATATACAGTACATTTGTACACAAACGAACTGGTCTTGCATGATCTTGGGATCTAAATAAATAATGTCTTAGAAGGTCTCATCTTAGTTTTGCTCATATGTCTGGGAGCTTTTGTATGGTTTTAGCACCGCATCTTGAATGAACAGGAAATAATGAACCCACACAAATGAGTTTACCAAGACATTGAAGAGATGGACTCCAAACATAAGCCTTAGTAGTTTTCACCAAGTAGCCCATTATCTGTTTTATTGACCAAGCCAATATATTTTCTCTAGAGATGTATGAAGCCATTTGAGGAATGCAACTAGCTGAACATTTTTAGGTGCTCTTTAACTTGATTTACCGGTCTTTGAAAGAACTGAAAAAAACTATGCAGCCTAATATAAAGAACAACCAAAGTATTACAGAGAATCATGTAAAAAAAACCATCAACTCAGAATGAAAATACGTATATCCACATTGTTAATGTTCACCAACACATCTATCGTAGCATTTATGGAATACAGATAGCTAAGATGAAAATCATAACGAATCAGAGCTTACTTATGACATTAGTAAAAAAAAATTCTGAATGTCTAATTTATAATGATTATCTGAGGCTCTCATATTTTAAATATTGACCTTGTCAAACAATAATGTGGTGGCTGTGCTGCATAGCTCTTTGCTCTGAAAGAATGATTATCTCAAAATGATTGCATTTTGAGGTAAGAAATGTTACCTGCGAGACCAACTCAATTCACTGTTCACATTTCTAAAACTATAAACATGAGTAGATAGATGAAGTCCCACAGTGGAGTTTAAATGTGCAATGAAGGAGCAAAGGTTGTTTCTAATCATATTATTTCAACCAAATCTTGAGTATTTCTCTTGTGAAGGGAGATTTTGAAAGAGAAATAAACAAAGAAAAGTAAACTAAACTATCCTTCTGTTTGCTGGCATATAGTGTAAAGAAGCCAACCCAAAAGGAACTCATGTAAAAATGCTCTGGGCTCCAAAGAATACGAAAATAATCCAAAATATTGCTCTTATAATGAATAACTGAGCCACAACTCACAACACAATGGAAATCATTTGAGCATAAGTGCTCAGTGCTGATAAACAGAATATTGGCAGTTGTGGTAATTTGAGCCTGGAATTTAATCTCTCCCTTTCATTTCTATACCATGAAATTGTACTTGTGACACAGTCCCTATGTGAGTTAATCTCCTGAGACTGCAGAAGAAAATACAACTTCCCCTGCTCCTTTCCAAAGATTCAATATAAGCTTATTGCTTCTCTTTTTATTATTAAAACCACAAACTAGCCATTCACATCTTCCAGTGCTGCGCTTATAGGCTCAGTGCTAAAGCATAAACTAAAGTAATGGACCAAGCGTTGACGTTTAATGAGCTATCTTAGAGGTGACAAAATCCCGCAGCTTTGACTATAAAGAAATATATTCAATGATAATTTTCTGAATAACCTTTAATATTCTGAATGTGCTGCCTGCACTTTCTTTTTCAACTTGTATTAAGTCAAAATATTTTTCTCTTTGTGCAAAAATATATGAAACAAATGCAACCAAAATAACTAAACTAGTCAAACATTGAAATTTTTTTTCCTAAACAAACGTGTCATTGTAGAAACCAAAAAAAAATTGCTTCTTTTGATAATATTGTTCAAGATGTGTCCTGGTTTGTATGGTACCTTATAAAATGAATGAAAGACACTGGCTGCAAATTGTCATTAAGGTGCTTGTTTTTATATTTAATTCAGGTTCAGATGTCACACAATGCCCTGCATCCTATTTAATTGTATTCTTCTAGATTTTATGATCCATGTTTCTTTACAGGTATTTTTTTTTCAAACCATATTGATGTATTTACTTTCTTTTCTTTTTTCTTTTTCCTTGGTTATTTTATTATTCTATTTTACTTTCACTTTGTTTAAACCTTGTTTTTATTTCTTAATTTTTTATGGTTGTGACACACCTAGAATAGCCCCATGGTGAGATAGATAGCAAATAAATTTAATAATAGTAGTAATAGTAATAATTCAATTGTAAAAGGCAGCTTTATTCGGAACTGCTTACATTCTGCGATGATATCTGTAACACCATCGAATGTCTACATCTGCCTATCCCAGGTCCTTGGAAAGGACTTGATATGTAGACCAAAATGGCAAATCCAGGTTGACACCTGGCTGGCTGTGTGACAAATCGTAATAATTATGATTAAAAGTATACATGGTTAACCAGATGGTCTAGAATTCAAATTTCTTATCAGTCATGAGCATGAAAAGTTTTAGAAAGAACCACCATGTCTTTTCCCCATTTTAGGAAAGCTGTGTGGGGAGCTAGTACGTTGTCTATCAAACTTCACCCTAAAATATCTGGATCCCTTTGACTTCTAAAGGTCAAAGGATGATTCTTAGTTGCAAATCTGCAGAAATAGATGATGAACTGACATGCAAACCTTTAGAATGAAAGCAAGGCCTATTAATCCTAAATATATAAATAGAAATTTAATATAATCTGATGTAACCTGAGTGTCTGACTGCAATATTTGTTTTGCTTTGTCAAAAAAAATTAGTTTTCATGCAAGCTGGAGATATTTTTTAGAGATCATTTCCTGGTTCTGTTAATTAGCCTCAGGAGAAAAGTAGTGGACATCTTTAGTTGAGGCCTTTCTGAATGCAAATGCTTATTTGTTCTTTTGTTATCAATATTACTTGGTCTTAATTTAGGCTGAGATGTTCCAATACTTGTTATATAACAGCTGAATGGAGAAGTGCATCATTTTCAGCTTTCTGGCAATAGTCAAAAAGGGTGTGTGTCTTAACACACTAAAGTGACATTTAAAGGCCCCCCATGCAAAGAAATGATTCATCCTTAAATGCTACAGTCCCAGCAATTTCAATATATCACCAACCCTTCTAGGAATTTGCACCTTTATTCTTAGCTATCAGAATGACACCAACTTTAATCTCCTACCTAATGGACTTTTGTACTGATTGAGGCATCCTCCTCTCCAGAAGTGCTTCCAAAACATCCAACAATACAGCTGGTGCTTGGAATTTGTGGAGTTGCAACAGCTTATGGATTCCTAATGGAGGAAGTATCTCACCAGGTAGCTGAAGTAAGTGAGAAGTGATGATGTAGCTTCCTTCAAGCAATACTATTACATGAGAGAGGAAGAACTTGCTGAATTGGGAACTGTATCCAATGGAACCCAACAGAATTGGGACTAGAATTGTATCATCTGAAGAGCTAACAGAAGGATCATCAATCAGATTATTATACCTTCCATCTCTTTTTGTTTGCCTCCTTTTGAGGCCATTGTAGGTTTTTGAGAAGAGGACACAGTACGTAATCAGAGACCATCTAGTTATTTCTAATATAATTCCATTTTGGATAAAGGAATTTAATTCTGACTTTTACAGGCAGGACATATAAGGAAGCCCTCTCAGTGAATGTCATTAAGGAACATCATGTAATGTCTTCACAATTAATTAGACACAGTCTAATCTGCGTCTGATATTTTAAATCCTGCCAACACTCAGCTCAGTTCCAAAAGCACTTTGCCAGAGCACGTCCCAGCCAATTTGATAGACCTTGTTCCTGTGAAGCACTTTGAAGAATCTGCTTGAGCTAGTTTCTCATGGACTTCTCTGGGCATCAGATCAAATGGCAGCTTTGTCATCACAGTAGGGCTGAAGGACACTGTAGTTAATGAGGTTCCCTACAGGTGACCTAATCATTTCTGCCCACAAGGATATTTTTTTTGAATCAACATAAATCCATAACTATCAAAAACTTTCATTAAAATACTCATTATGTGAGCATTGCATCTTCATTATTTCTGCATGTCAGGATTTGTATTATAATTAGCTGCATTCCCTATTTTCTTCCTAGTAGGTAGTTAATTTTAGGAAAAAATAGTAAATTACTGAATAAACTAGTTTGTAGATCTTTAATCAAATACTTCATCATCAGAAATACATGAAAGCATTTGCAAATGAATCAAATCAGCCTTGGTGGAGCAGAGGGCTAATGCCTCCTTAAGTAACACCAGCTGCCTGCAATTAGTGCAGGTTCGAGTCCCACCAGGCTCAAGGTTGACTCAGCCTTCCATCCTTCCGAGGTAGGTAAAATGAGGACCCAGATTGTTGGGGCAATAAGCTGACTTTGTAATAATGCCACTTGGGGGGGCGAAAGCCCTAATAAGCAGGCATAGAATATACATAGAATGAAGGCTATTGCTAAGCACATTGATTTGTGCTTTAAATTGTAAGCTGCCCTGAGTCTTCGGAGAAGGGCGGGATATAAATGGGATTTTTAAAAAATCAAAAATTGTCTTACCTAACAAAAACAAAACATCAGTTGTCATCTAATTAGGTCGGTTAACTAAACCAGAGTTTTTAAATTATTTTTCTTTGTTTTACCTGACTTTGGAAAATGAATGCCCATTGTCCAGGTTAATTAGTGCCGAAATAGTCAGGTAGGACTGGTTACAATAGTGCCATTTCACTAGCATAAAGCTTCTGTCACTTCTGTTAATTCTGCTTCATTATCCAGAATGTGTCAGATCAAATATCATGCAGTTGAACATACCATTGCATAACCATGTTTATACACCAGAATACTAGTGGTTGCACAAATTGTTCCAAATCCTAGTTTGCTTATTTTTTTGATTTCTGTGGCTGCTCATTTCATCAAGTGACTCTGGTTGGCATACATCATAAAACACAAAAACAAATTTAAAAATTAAAACACTACAAAATAAATATACAGTATATGGTCACCGAGTAAAACTATTACCTTGAATGTTATCACAAGAACACACCCAAGTTATAGATCCCTTAACCAGAGGTCTCCATCTTGGTTACTTTAAGAATTGTGGACTTCAACTCCTAAAATTCCTCAGCCAGCTTGGGAGTAGAAGTTCACAAGTCTTAAAGTTGCCACAGTCTGGGACCTCTGCCTTATAACCCACTTGGGAACCCAGATCTGGGCCCACAGTCAAGTCTTCATGGTCATACAAAAGATCAGCAAGGTCATCCTGATTTCTAAAGGGAGATTATTCCAGAGGGCAGGGGCTACAGCAAAGAAAGCATATCTCCTGGCCCCACAAGCTGACATTTCTTGGCTAATGGGACCCATTTCCTGACAGACTGACTTGGAGAGAATAGAAATGACTTGAGAGAAACCAGCCCCTTAGGTAACTTATGAAGGGTTTTAAAGGCATATTATCCTTTAATAGGCACCATGAATAGCATCATCTTTACCATTTCTTCTCACATCCTCCCTATGCGTGCTAGTCATTTTCCAACTCTAGGGGCCGGTGCTCATCTCTGTTTCAAAGCCAAAGAGCCAGCGCTTGTCCGAGGACATCTCCATGGTCATGTGGCCGGCATGACTAGACGCCAAAGGCACACAGAACACTGTTACCTTCCCACTGTAGTGGTCCCTATTTTTCTACTTGCATTTTTACGTGCTTTCGAACTGCTAGGTTGGCAGAAGCTGGGACGAGTAACAGGCACTCACTCTGTTGCGCGGCACTCGGGATTCAACCCGCCAAACTGCCAACCTTCTGATCGACAAGCTCAGCATCCTAACCCACTGAGCCACCGCATCCCTTCCCTATATAGAATAGATAACATCAATAATGCTGCCATCTTCCAGACAATGATATCATGGGTATAATTTATTTGTTTGTTTATCTAACTTAAACAGGCAGTCCTTGATATCACAATTGGGACCATTGCTTTCTTTCCATTGCAAAGAAAGGCAGTTGTTCAGTTGTGTCTGATTTCACAATGTTGATTGTTAAGTGAATTGAATAGTCATTAAGGGAATCCAGTTTCCCCATTGACTTTACTTGTTAGAAACTTGCTGGGAATGTTGGCGAATGGAATCACATTGTAACTCTCATGAATTATATGCCAGTTGCCAAATCCCCAAATGTTGTGGGGATACTGTAACAGTCATAACTCGTATTTTTCAGGGCCATTGTAACTTCAAATCATCACTAAATGAATGATTGTAAGTTGCAGACTACTTGTAGAAGCAAGCAACTCACCTAGGAGATTCTGAGCAAGTAACATGAAATTCCAGCCATAAGAAATAATAAGCAACAATAGCAAAGATAAAGCAAAACACAGTCAGGGCCACCAAATCCAACATCCATGACCCATGATGGGAACATTAAACCATGGAGCTGGGGAAAAAGCTACACCTGTAATGCCATTTGAAAAGTTAACAGAGTTAAATGGGAGTAAGACCATTTCAAAAGCCTGTCATTGCCATGCTTCCTAAATCCCACTAGATGACATTGATAGAGAGGACTAAAGCATGCCCAGCTTGGAAGAGTGGGATGAGTTGACATTAAAGGGACGTAGTGTCACAACTAGCTTGGCCCTGTGTCATGCAGGGCTTTATGGGTGATAACCACCATGTTGAATTGTACCCAGAAGCCAATTGAGAGGCAGTGCGGCCCATGAGCTAGTGATGTTACATGAACATAAAATGATATTCCCATAACTACCTGTGCCAGTGCATCATGGTCCATCTGCAGTCTTCAAAGGCGATATGAGTGATCGGGGTGATTCTAACTCAGGAATGGATGTAATTGGAAAGAAGGTGATAGAAGCAGAAGATGCTGGATACCTGAAGGACTGCCTATGCCAACCAATATTGGGGCAGCTGATTAGAATAATTAGGGAGAACAGAACAGAACAGAACAGAACAGAATGGAATAAACAAAGGGACCTTGGAGATCTTCTAGTCCAAACCCCTGCTTAGGCAGGAAACCCTATACCATTTCAGACAAATGTTTGCCCAATCTCTTAAAAGCTTCCAGTGTTGGAGCATTCACAACTTCTGGACGCAAGTTGTTCTAACTGTCAGGAAATTTCTTCTTAGTTCTAGGTTGCTTCTCTCCTTGTTTAGTTTCCATTTGTTGCTTCTTCAAAGAAACTACTTCAAACAAGAAAAAAGTTAAGGAAATGATTGGTCCATTAGTGGGGGAAAGTGGCAGGAAGGTGACAAGCAACAGGAAGAAAGCAGAACTATTTAACTCATTTTCTGCATCTGTCTTTACACAAAGGGAAAAAACAGTCCAACCTACCAAAACCAGTGCCATAAAAAACAGAATAGAAACTCAAGTTAAGATAGGCAAGAAAATGGTAAGTGAGCACCTGTCCAGCCTAGATGAGTTCAAATCACCAGGACCAGATGGATTACACCCCAAGGTTCTCAAGGATGTGATCAGATGTGATCTCAGAACCATTGAACTATATTTTTCAAAGATCCTGGAACATTGGGGAACTACCAGAGAACTGGAAAAGAGCTGATGTAGTTTCCATCTTCAAAAAAGGGGAAAAGATAGATCCAGGAAACTACAGACCTATCAGCCTGATTTGAATACCTGGGAAGATTCTGGAAAACAGGGCTTTTTTTGGTCATAGAACGCTCAGAACGGAGTTCCGGCACCTTTTTTGGATGGAACCTTGTAGGGTAGGCAATGCGGGTTGTATGACATGTGTGAGTTAGGGCACCTTTTTCTTTTACAAAAAAAGCACTGCTGGAAAAGATAATCAAACAACAAATCAGCGAACACCCAGAGGCAAACAAAGTCATTACTAAAAGCCAACATGAGTTTGTCAAAAACAGATCATGCCAGACAAATCTTATTGCATTCTTTGACCAAGTGACAAAATTAGTGGACCAGAGAAATGCTGTGGATATAATTTACTTGGACTTCAGTAAGGCATTTGATCAAGTAGATCACAACCTACTACTTGATAAGATAGAAAAATGTGGGTTAGACAGCATCACCACCAGATGGATTTGTAGGTGGCTAACCAGCCGTACTCAGCATATGGTCCTCAATGGAACTGCATCTACATGGAGGGAAGTGTGTAGTGGGGTGCCCCAGAGCTCTGTTCTGGGCCCAGTGCTCTTCAACATCTTCATCAATGATTTGGACAAGGGGATAGATGGGGAACTCATCAAATTTGCAGATAACACCAAGCTGGCAAGAAGAGCCAATACTCCAGAAGATAGGCTTAAGATACAGGAGGATCTGGATAGTCTTGAACACTAGGCGCTATCTAACAAAATGAAATTCAATGGTGAAAAAAGTAGGGTTCTACATTTAGGCAAGAAAAACCAAATGAACAGGTATAGTATAGGTCCATGGTGGTGAACCTATGGTACACGTGCCCTCTCTGTGGGCACACACGCCATCACCCCAGTCCTAAGCCTTCATCTGGGTTTTATAAAACCTTTTCACTTTAGGACTCCACTGCCGTGTGCAAAAAAAAAGGTTCAATCAATCAATCAATTTCAACTTCTCACAGGAAAAAAAAAAGATCTCACAAAGTTGGAATTGATTGATTGAACATTTTAGTCCCACCCAGTCTGCCGTTACCACTGCAGACATGCCCACCCAATGGGCCATGCTCACCCAATTGGCAACACCCACACAATGGGCCACACCCACCCGGCACCCCGATGATGCATAAGTGGGTTTGGGGTTGCAGTTTGGGCACTCGGTTTCTAAAAGGTTCGCCATCACTGGTATTGGTGGTACCTTGCTCAATAGTAGCAACTGTGAGAGGGGGTTGAACTAGATGACCTCCAAAGTCCCTTCCAACTTTATTACTATTACTATTACTATTATTATTACTACTACTATTACTATTATTATTAAATCAACACTTTTGGATGGTTTGGAGCTGAAATGAAAAGTCACTACTTTTCTATGGCAATGCTAACACTGTTCAATGGCTTTCTTGTAGAGATAATATGCTAGCCCTCTCTTTACAGTCCTTTTGAAATTGTTGGACTTGTTACAGAGGGCTTCCCCTGAGCTTATTTATGATGTCATTGTTCATTCTCATTATTGTTTTGTTTTTGTGTTTGTTTTAAGTGATTGTTGGTTTTACTGCTGTCATATGCTAAGTTGTTACACTGTTTTAAATGTTACTATGAAGGTTTCTATTCCTATTCTGTGTAAACCACCAAGAATAATTTTGATCCTGGCAGGGAAGAAATATGTTTAATAAATAAATAAAAGGGAAATAAGTCTGCTAAGAATTCTGTTATGCTATTACACATACCTGATGGAACATTTTTAAGAGAAGAAAAAAGAATACCAGTTCTGTCAACCTCTGACAGACTAATATGGCTTATTTGACTTTCAATTTTCCCTTACTGCGTTTAGCAGTCACAAGACTTCTACAAATAAAAGCTTCTGATCAAAAGATGGGAAAAGATTTCTCTTAGCGCCACATTGCAAATGAGACAAAGATGTCTAGTGACTGTAAGACCTACTTGATATGTTGAGACTTGTTTCCTAACTAATGCCATGTGAAAAACATTATTTCAGTTCCAAAGAACAAAATATGAAGAAGCTAATTATGTGTCACTACACAGACTCAATTATCCCCAAAGCTTGATAAACAAGCAAAAAAGTGGTTATCGAATATTAAAAGTGTTTTACTTTAAGTTTGACATGACCAATTTTCATACACTGAATGTGTGAATATGAGTAAACCAATATCACTAAATTTATTCTCGGAGGCTGGATTGTCCAACCCCAATGGTGATTCAACCTTCTGTTACTGAAGATTTTTCTTAGTACTTTATTACTTTAAAAATAGAATATATTTCTGCACTTCAAAAGAAAGTATGACTGGTGTTTAATTATGTCTTATGAAAACCCTTCTATGGAAGAATTCAGATATAAATTTGTCTCCTAATTTTATTTCTGAACATATGGCATTTATTTTGTTCCCAAAACTTTTGAGTTACTCTTTTCTATCTAGCAACAAATGCTCCATATATATTTTAAATTGTTTGATCTGTGTACTAGTCCCTACATAGTTGTCTATCACAAAAAATGACAGTTCAAAAGGGATGTTAGAAATGAAATTATATTTCTTTTTATGATTATTTTTCATAAAGGTCAATTTTAAGATTTTTTAAAATTATAATTTAATTTTATAAAGTTGAGGTTTAAATAATTAGCTATTTACTTTTTAAAAAAAATGAAAGGTTTATTAAGGTTTATCATAGCATAAAATACAATAAAAATAAATATTTTTAAAAGGGGTGGGGAGTTCAGGATAAAAAAAAGAGGAGAGAAAAAAAGTGTTGATTTCCAACTCTTTCCAAAACAGTAAAATACTACCGGTAATACATTTACAGCCTCAGCTTTTTGTCGCACAGTCAAGCAGATGCTTAGACTGGATTTGACATTTTTATCCCACCTATCGAGTCCTTCCCAAGGACTTAGGACTTTATAAACCATTTCTATGACTTCTCCATTATTAAATCTTCAAACTAAATTCTAAATTTCATGTTGTTTCTAAAGGCCAGAAGTAATATCCCAATAGAAAAAAGAGGAAATAAAATATCTTTATTTAAAGCAGTTTCCATTACCATCTTAATCAAATATATTTCCCCCAGTTGTGGGAAGTGATATATATTTGCATTTATATTTATTAATCTTCCCAATATGGCTTTCTGAAAAGAATAAAAAATAAAGTTCCTAGAACTTTTATTGACTTTCATCCAACTTTAAATACAATAAATAATTGTATTTCCCTTGCTTTGCACAATATTCCCCTATCTTCTTCCCTTAGCTAGTCCTCCAATCCTCTCCTGAGTGGATGAGTATGCAGAATAATGGATATGGGAGAAAACTCATGTTCTTAGTTGATGTTAGCACAAACTATAAACCACTTCTTTTTTGTAAAGTTGCTTAGTAATATTTTAAAATTTTCTCACCCTCTGAGAGGTGATTGACAGTATAATCCAATCCACAGACATTAAAAATAAGTGATGATGCATCCACTTCAATTTATTCTTTCACTCTTACATATACTGGCTTAGGATACAAAGCAAATCTCACTGAAATTAGAATGGTCCATGCCATGCCATAACATACCATGCCACTCAATTCCATTCCACTCTACTCCACTTCACAATATGCTAGCATCAAGCTACAGCTATATACCTTTCCCAAATGCAGAAACCTAATTCATTTAGCTAGACACAATTTCTTCCTACATCTTTCCGTATACTATTTTATTTGGGACTTGTCATATCATTGTTCACCATCCAGAGTCACTTGTTTGAGATGGGTAGCTATACAAATTACTTAATTAGTTAAAACGTTTGTTACTATTTGTTATAAGATGGCTTCCAATAGACGAGACCAAACAAATCAGAACTCCAAGGCTAGAAACTTCCTCAAAGAACATGTTTATTGGTTACATAGTATTGGCACGGTCAAAAGTGAAACCAAGTCTAAAATCCCCTCCAAAGAGAAACACTATTACAAAGTTAAACTTCCCACCCTAGTGCTACATTTCCCAATATAATAGTTTGGCGGGCTTTCTAATCAAATGCTCATGCCCCCTACCTAATCCACAGAAATGACTTTGGTTCCCACGGGACAGTGAAATGTTTAGACTAGCAGAAATCCTCCACACCCCCTCCCACTCTTGTGGCAACCTAGAATGAGCAAGATGGCTGCAGCCAGGTTTGTTGTAGGGTTGACACATGGATGTGTAATGTTAGAAAAGAGACATACTCTACATCAGACATGTCAAACACAAGGCCCGGGGCCAGATCTGGCCCGCAAAGTGGTTTCATGTGGCCCGCGAAGCCATCCTGGAAACAGTGAGGGAACGGCCCCCACTGCCTTGGCCCTGGCCCAGAGACCCTCCTTCTGCCAGAGACCCTCAGATTTGTCCCACTCCTGCCCAGGCCCCCATAGGCACCCTTGATGCGAACGATGTAGAGCTGGCCACGCCCACCCAGTAGGCCATATGCACTCTAGCCATGCCCACCCAGTAGGCCATACGCACTCTAGCCACGCCCACCCAGTAGGCCATACGCACTCTAGCCACGCCCACCCAGTAGGCCATGCCCACCCTGGCCATACCCACCCGGCCCCCTGAGGGCAACCGCAATGCTGATGCGGCCCTCAATGAAATTGAGTTTGACACCCCTGCTCTACATGAAAGAAGTAAAGAACAGAAATGCAACACTGGAAGCATCTTATTCCATACACGATCATAGGCTATCAGAAAGAAATAGCACCAAATGCCCCTCCGCCAAATATTTCTGCATCAAGTAACAAGTGAGGATCTTGTTAGTTTTCTAAAATTGTATTTTTCATTTACACAAATGACACAGAAAGAGAAATCCTCCCCTGGCATTCTATTTCTTATTATCTTTTTGTTGAAAAATATAATTTATATTTATAAAAGTCCAGCTTAATCATGATTATTATAAATTGGCACATCAGAGACTAGGACAAAATCAATCTAATTATCATTGCACTATTGTCCAATGTAATATGGCAAGATTAGTTAAGACATTTCTTGGTTTAATGGGAGACTTCAGTGAGGTTTATATCAGGTTATTGATTGTACAAAGCATATTGTTCTCACCCATATCTGTATTCTTCTAAAGGACAGCTATTTATTTCAGTAATACATTTTCATTGAACAATCATGCACTGCACAGTGTCACTTAATTTAAACCTGAAACAAAAATCCAGATATTTAATGAATGGATCTTTTGGAATAGAAAAAACCCCCCAAACCTTAGGATATTTTTGTTTCAGGTATAAACTCAGTTACTTTTCTGCAATATAAAAGAATGACTTGCAGCATAACTTTTTTTTCATCAAAAGCATTCAAAAACTACTGAGGCAATTCACACAAAGAAAGCATAACTGAAAAGTCAATTATATCTAGACAATTATGATGTGATGCAAATGAACAAACGGATGGTTTTCAAGGACTTGAAAAATAGCATCCAGTTATCTGATTTTCAGTTACTAAGGTCATTGTGACATAAAACCAGTTAAGCAAATGTCAACCAAAAAAAAAACCAAAAACACAATGATATCTGTATTTGTGAAGTCCCACAGTGACATTTGTAAACATCAGTTTAAACCCCCTTCTCCAGCCTGGTAATAGACAAATGTCTTCCCAAAGATCTGATGACTTCCAAACTGAACAGTTAATTTAAAGCTTGGAAGAAAGAAAAATAACTTGAAGAGGAGGCTCCACCAGGTTTTTCAAGAACAAGCATCAAAGGATGGAGGTAAGTAACACACAGCAACAATGTGTGTTGGCACTCGGGTGAAGAGGGATACGACATCGAAGCTCACAAGTAGGTCACAGGGCTGTAAGTTTAGTTTACTTATGATCTCTATGAATTGGAATGAGTTTTGTACGTGTGAGGTGATGGAATTTGCGTAAGGCTGTAGTTGTTTGGCAAGAAATTTGGCTAGATTTTGTAGAGGTGAGCCTATGGAGCTGACTATGGGTCTGAGTGGGGTTCCTTCTTTGTGTATCTTGGGCAGACCATAGAGCTTGGGACATCTGGATGATTTTTCTCTGGGAATGATTGTTTGCTGGATCTCTTCACTGATGGGGGTGGCTTTTATTTTGGATTTTGTGGTTTTTTCCAGGTAGGTGGTGGGATCTGTCTTGAGGAGTTTGTATGTGGAGTCTCGGAGTAGGTTGGATAATTTGGTATGGTAGTCAGATGAGTTCATTACCACCATGGCGTTGCCTTTGTCTGCTGGCAGAATGATTATGCTGGTGTCTTTTTTTAGGTTAAGTAGTGCTGTCTGTTCCTCTTTGGGTAAGTTGCTTTTGGGTGGTTTGCCGAGAATGTTGGTAACTTCGAGTCTGATTTTGTTGGCGTCGTCAGGGTTAATTTTGGTCAGGCTGGATTCGACTCCACATATAATGGTTTCCATGGGAATGTGTTTGGGAGCGACTGCAAAATTAAATCCTTTAGACAGGACGTTGGTTTCGGCTTTGGTGAGAATCCTATCTGAGATGTTGTGCACAGTTTGTTTCATGTGTTGCTGTGAGAGAGGAGGGGTTTGTTTCTGGCATTCCTTTAGTCTTCGGAGTTTATTGGTGTGTGTGTCTGTTTCGTAGGCAGTCTCTGTTTCAGCTCTCCAGACAGTGATTTGTTTGAATTTGTCCCAAAGTGTGGGGTGGATCTTGTTGCTGAGTTTGAGGTGAAGTGTGAGGAGGTCTCTGTTGATTTGGTCCAGGAGGAATCTTTTTGTGTGGAGTTCATTTCTGATTAGGGTCAGTTCAGTTCTTATCAGGATGCGTTTGATGGCTGCAGAGTTGGAGTGGAATTTCAATTGGAAGGATGTGGGGATTAAATTTTGATCTCGGCAGTTGCGTAGGAATGTGAGGTCACACAGACATATATATATATATATATATATATATATATATGGATCCTTGGTTTTTCGGGTTTTTCCCCGCGTAGAACTAAAGGTGTGGGCGCAACGTTTCGACGGAGTCTCATCCATCATCATCAGGCTTTAGCTTCCTTCTTCTGGGAGAAACATGTGGCTGTTAGTTCCTCTTTTTTAAACTGCCAGAGGGGGTGTGTTCTGTGGAGGTGTGCTCTGATTGGGTAGGGGACCAAGTGTGTTCTGATTGGGTGGGAGTGTGTTTTGAAAGGTGGGTGTGTTCTGATTGGGTGGGGGGGTGTTCTGAGTGGATGGGCTGGTCTCAGCTGCCAGCTCCAGAACTGAGCTGGTGAGTTGTGCTGCTTTTGTTCGGCTTCGTGTTTGTGGTGGTGCCATGTTTTTATAATGGGTGTCAGTTTGCTTATTGTGTGGTTTGGAGGGGTTTAAAGTGGCTGATGTTGCAGCTGTAGTTAGGTTTCTGTTTTGTGGTTGTGTGTCTTTATCGTTGTGGGTTCGGATTTGCTTTTTGAATGGTTGTGTGGTGGTGATGTCATGTGATGTTATCATGAGTTTGGGTCTGGTATCATTCTTGGTGGTTGGGCCTCGTCTGTCAATCAAGGCGGGTTTCCAAATGGCTGGTAGACGAGAGGTATCATCTCGTGTATTCATGCTGTGGGGGCGTTTTTCTATCTCAATGGCTTCTCTGATTATTCTGTTGTTAAAATGTTCAATTTTGGCGATAGTTTTGGTTTTTTTAAAATCAATTTCATGTCCCGTGGCTTCAAAGTGTTGGACCAGGGATGAAGTTTGTTCTCCCTTTCTGAGTGAGTTTTTGTGCTCTTCAATGCGTGCACTTATTCTTCTGTTGGTCTGTCCGATGTATGTGGTGGGGCAGGTGGTGCATGGGATTTCGTATACTCCTTGGTTTTCTAACCCAATTATGTCCTTGGGGTTTCTTAGGATGGTGGATATTTTTCTGTCTGTGTAGAATGCTGTTTTGATGTTGTGTTTTTGGAGGACCTTGCTGATTCTGTCTGTGGTCCCTTTTAAGTATGGGAGGAGGGCTTTGCCATTTTCTTGTTCTCTGTCTTGGGTTTTTGTGGGTGTCTCTCTTCGGATTAAGTTGGTAATCGTGTTTCTTTGGAATCCATTGGCTGTTAGTACATTAGTGAGAGTGTGTAGTTCGGTTTTTAGGTGTTGTTCGTCAGCTAGGTGTTTTGTTCTGGAGATGAGTGTCTTGGCTACGGAGTTGATCTGTGCTGGGTGGTGGTGTGAGAGTGCGTTCAGATAGCGGTTTGTGTGTGTTTTTTTATGGTAGATAGTGTGTCCTAGGGAGCCGTTGGATTTCTTGTAGACTAAGACATCAAGGAAGGGAAGTTGATTGTTAGCTTCTGTTTCCATGGTGAATTGTATTTTGGGGTGTAGGCTATTGAGGTGTATGAGGAAGTCATCCAGTTTTTCTTTGCCGTGTGGCCAGATTACGAAGGTGTCATCTACGTATCTGAGCCAGAGTTTGGGTTTGTGGTTGGATTTTTTTTAGAGCGAGGGTTTCAAAGTGTTCCATGTAGAGGTTTGCGATGACAGGTGAGAGGGGTGATCCCATGGGTGCTCCTTCCATTTGTTTGTATCTTTGTCCATTGTAGATGAAGTATGTGTTAGATAGGCAGTGGTTGGTCAGATCTAGGATGTGTTTTGGGGGGTTGTATTTATTTTGGATAGCTGTCAAGGCTTCTTTGATTGGCACTTGGGTGAAGAGGGATACAACATCGAAGCTCACAAGTAGGTCACAGGGCTGTAAGTTTAGTTTACTTATGATCTCTATGAATTGGAATGAGTTTTGTACGTGCGAGGTGATGGAATTTGCATAAGGCTGTAGTTGTTTGGCAAGAAATTTGGCTAGATTTTGTAAAGGTGAGCCTATGGAGCTGACTATGGGTCTGAGTGGGGTTCCTTCTTTGTGTATCTTGGGCAGACCATAGAGCTTAGGACATCTGGATGATTTTTCTCTGGGAATGATTGTTTTCTGGATCTCTTCACTGATGGGGGTGGCTTTTATTTTTGATTTTGTGGTTTTTTCCAGGTAGGTGGTGGGATCTGTCTTGAGGAGTTTGTATGTGGAGTCTCGGAGTAGGTTGGATAATTTGGTATGGTAGTCAGATGAGTTCATTACCACCGTGGCGTTGCCTTTGTCTGCTGGCAGAATGATTATGCTGGTGTCATTTTTTAGGTTAAGTAGTGCTGTCTGTTCCTCTTTGGGTAAGTTGCTTTTGGGTGGTTTGCTGGTGCAGAGGATGTTGGTAACTTCGAGTCTGATTTTGTTGGCATCATCAGGGTTAATTTTGGTCAGGCTGGATTCGACTCCGCATATAATGGTTTCCGTGGGAATATGTTTGGGAGCGACTGCAAAATTAAATCCTTTAGACAGGACGTTGGTTTCGGCTTTGGTGAGAATCCTATCTGAGATGTTGTGCACAGTTTGTTTCATGTGTTGCTGTGGGAGAGGAGGGGTTTGTTTCTGGCGTTCCTTTAGTCTTCGGAGTTTATTGGTGTGTGTGTCTGTTTTGTAGGCAGTCTCTGTTTCAGCTCTCCAGACAGCGATTTGTTTGAATTTGTCCCAAAGTGTGGGGTGGATCTTGTTGCTGAGTTTGAGGTGAAGTGTGAGGAGGTCTCTTTTGATTCGGTCCAGGAGGAATCTTTTTGTGTGGAGTTCATTTCTGATTAGGGCCAGTTCAGTTCTTATCAGGATGCGTTTGATGGCTGCAGAGTTGGAGTGGAATTTCAATTGGAAGGATGTGGGGATTAAATTTTGATCTCGGCAGTTGCGTAGGAATGTGAGGTCACACAGAATGGAAGCTCTTCGTACTTCGAGTTTTTCGTAGGTCTTGGTTAGCTGGTAGATTTCCTCCCCGTAGAGGTAAGATATTTGTTTTCTGAGGTTTTCGCGGGTGCCTGTATGTGGATCCTTGGTTTTTCGGGTTTTTCCCCGCGTAGAACTAAAGGTGTGGGCGCAACGTTTCGACGGAGTCTCATCCATCATCATCAGGCTTTAGCTTCCTTCTTCTGGGAGAAACATGTGGCTGTTAGTTCCTCTTTTTTATCAACTCCGTAGCCAAGACACTCATCTCCAGAACAAAACACCTAGCTGACGAACAACACCTAAAAACCGAACTACACACTCTCACTAATGTACTAACAGCCAATGGATTCCAAAGAAACACGATTACCAACTTAATCCGAAGAGAGACACCCACAAAAACCCAAGACAGAGAACAAGAAAATGGCAAAGCCCTCCTCCCATACTTAAAAGGGACCACAGACAGAATCAGCAAGGTCCTCCAAAAACACAACATCAAAACAGCATTCTACACAGACAGAAAAATATCCACCATCCTAAGAAACCCCAAGGACATAATTGGGTTAGAAAACCAAGGAGTATACGAAATCCCATGCACCACCTGCCCCACCACATACATCGGACAGACCAACAGAAGAATAAGTGCATGCATTGAAGAGCACAAAAACTCACTCAGAAAGGGAGAACAAACTTCATCCCTGGTCCAACACTTTGAAGCCACGGGACATGAAATTGATTTTAAAAAAACCAAAACTATCGCCAAAATTGAACATTTTAACAACAGAATAATCAGAGAAGCCATTGAGATAGAAAAACGCCCCCACAGCATGAATACACGAGATGATACCTCTCGTCTACCAGCCATTTGGAAACCCGCCTTGATTGACAGACGAGGCCCAACCACCAAGAATGATACCAGACCCAAACTCATGATAACATCATATGACATCACCACCACACAACCATTCAAAAAGCAAATCCGAACCCACAACGATAAAGACACACAACCACAAAACAGAAACCTAACTACAGCTGCAACATCAGCCACTTTAAACCCCTCCAAACCACACAATAAGCAAACTGACACCCATTATAAAAACATGGCACCACCACAAACACGAAGCCGAACAAAAGCAGCACAACTCACCAGCTCAGTTCTGGAGCTGGCAGCTGAGACCAGCCCATCCACTCAGAACACCCCCCCACCCAATCAGAACACACCCACCTTTCAAAACACACTCCCACCCAATCAGAACACACTTGGTCCCCTACCCAATCAGAGCACACCTCCACAGAACACACCCCCTCTGGCAGTTTAAAAAAGAGGAACTAACAGCCACATGTTTCTCCCAGAAGAAGGAAGCTAAAGCCTGATGATGATGGATGAGACTCCGTCGAAACGTTGCGCCCACACCTTTAGTTCTACGCGGGGAAAAACCCGAAAAACCAAGGATCCACATACAGGCACCCGCGAAAACCTCAGAAAACATATATATATATATATATATATATATATATATATATATATATATATATATATATATATATATATATATATATATATATATATATATATATGGATCCTTGGTTTTTCGGGTTTTTCCCCGCGTAGAACTAAAGGTGTAGGCACAACGTTTTGACGGAATCCCATCCGTCATCATCAGGCTGGTGGCTTTAGCTTCCTTCTTCTGGGAGAAGCATGTGGCGTTTGTTCCTCTTTTTTAAACTGCCAGAGGAGGTGTGTTCTGTGGAGGTGTGCTCTGATTGGGTAGGGGACCAAGTGTGTTCTGATTGGGTGGGAGTGTGTTTTGAATGGTGGGTGTGTTCTGATTCCCTTCCTTGATGTCTTAGTCTACAAGAAATCCAACAGCTCCCTAGGACACACTATCTACCATAAAAAAACACACACAAACCGCTATCTGAACGCACTCTCACACCACCACCCAGCACAGATCAACTCCGTAGCCAAGACACTCATCTCCAGAACAAAACACCTAGCTGACGAACAACACCTAAAAACCGAACTACACACTCTCACTAATGTACTAACAGCCAATGGATTCCAAAGAAACACGATTACCAACTTAATCCGAAGAGAGACACCCACAAAAACCCAAGACAGAGAACAAGAAAATGGCAAAGCCCTCCTCCCATACTTAAAAGGGACCACAGACAGAATCAGCAAGGTCCTCCAAAAACACAACATCAAAACAGCATTCTACACAGACAGAAAAATATCCACCATTCTAAGAAACCCCAAGGACATAATTGGGTTAGAAAACCAAGGAGTATACGAAATCCCATGCACCACCTGCCCCACCACATACATCGGACAGACCAACAGAAGAATAAGTGCACGCATTGAAGAGCACAAAAACTCACTCAGAAAGGGAGAACAAACTTCATCCCTGGTCCAACACTTTGAAGCCACGGGACATGAAATTGATTTTAAAAAAACCAAAACTATCGCCAAAATTGAACATTTTAACAACAGAATAATCAGAGAAGCCATTGAGATAGAAAAACACCCCCACAGCATGAATAAACGAGATGATACCTCTCGCCTACCAGCCATTTGGAAACCCGCCTTGATTGACAGACGAGGCCCAACCACCAAGAATGATACCAGACCCAAACTCATGATAACATCACATGACATCACCACCACACAACCATTCAAAAAGCAAATCCGAACCCACAATGATAATGAGGCACAACCACAAAACAGAAACCTAACTACAGCTGCAACATCAGCCACTTTAAACCCCTCCAAACCACACAATAAGCAAACTGACACCCACTATAAAAACATGGCACCACCACAAACACGAAGTCGAACAAAAGCAGCACAACTCACCAGCTCAGGTCTGGAGCTGGCAGCTGAGACCAGCCCATCCACTCAGAACACCCCCCCACCCAATCAGAACACACCCACCATTCAAAACACACTCCCACCCAATCAGAACACACTTGGTCCCCTACCCAATCAGAGCACACCTCCACAGAACACACCCCCTCTGGCAGTTTAAAAAAGAGGAACAAACAGCCACATGCTTCTCCCAGAAGAAGGAAGCTAAAGCCACCAGCCTGATGATGACGGATGGGATTCCGTCGAAACGTTGCGCCTACACCTTCATTTCTATGCGGGGAAAAACCTGAATGACCAAAGGACTCCAGTGAGTCCTTCCTTCTCATTAGGTGGCCACATATATATATATATATATATATATATATGTGTGTGTGTGTGTGTGTGTGTGTGTGTGTGTGACCTCACATTCCTACGCAACTGCCGAGATCAAAATTTATATATATAAATATATATAAAATTTAGTTAGTTATTTTATTTTATTTTAATTCCATTTATATCCTGCCCTTCTCCGAAGACTCAGGGCAGCTTACAAGCTTAGCAGTAGCCTTCATTCTATATATATGCCTGCTTATTAGGGCTTTCACACACACCCGAAGCGGCATTATTACAAAGTCAGCTTTGTATATATATATATATTCATGCTCAAAACAAGACTAGAATTCACAGTCTCATGTATGTTTTATACATATATACAATTGTATTGTATTGTATTGTATTGTATTGTATTGTATTGTATTGTATTGTATTGTATTCTATTCTATTCTATTCTATTCTATTCTATTCTACTGTATTGTACTGTACTGCATTGCATTATTATCTATGAGTCAGTTTGGCATAGTGATTGAGGCAACAGGCTAGAAACTGGGAGACTGTGAATTCTAGTCCTACCTTGGGCATGAAGCCAGCTGTGTGACTTTGAGCCAGTCACTTTTTTTCAGCCCTAGGAAGGAGACAATGGCCAACCACTTCTGAAAAACTTTGCCAAGAAAACTTCCAGGACAAGAGAAAGAGAGAAGGATAATGTTTTAGGCCATATTTGCTATTTGGTATGTTGTCATGTACAGAACCAGTAAGCCAAAATATTAGTAATGCTCAGTATTGTATCAATTCATATTTAACACATTTTATTAACATTTACTGTGAATTAATAAATAAACTTCCCTGTATATTGAAGTAGACTTCAGATTACAAATAATTCTACAGTTAAGTTGGTAGGTGAAAGAGGTAGTACAGCACAAAAATGCATAGCTCCCTTTTATTAGATTCACTTAGATCAGATAGCCATTGTAGAAATTTGATAAATAAATAATGCATTTTGTATGGCCTTGGCATATTTATGATTTATAACAAAAATAAAAATTGAAAAGCAATAGTGGTTTAATAGTACCTTTGATAACTTTAGTATTGCAAAACTAGATAATGAGAATAGTATACTTTTCACATTTTTATGATATTTACAGTATTTACAAATCTGAGTAAGAACAATTTTGAATTTCCAGTACATATTTATAATTCCTAATACGATTGAAGTTTGTTAATAATCTTATTTTACAAAGTAGGGCGCATGTGTTTATCTTTCTAAAGTTGATGATTAAATTCAGATTCATAATTAATGTTTTGAATATATTGTCTTTTTATAAAAAAAGATTAAAAGGACTGTCAATTACTTTATGGAATTCATTTCTTTGGGGAATTCGTTCTTGCATTGTCCAAATATTCTAGTCATCTTGCCTGATTAAATGGCTCATTATTAAATGGAAAAACTTGAAACAGTACATTTATTTGCAGGAATTCTTATTTTCAATTCTCAGTAGAACATTTTCACTGCATGCATGGAACACATTAAGATTAAGGTTTCAGAAAAGCTTACAAAGGGGAGAGAGCCCCAAATGCCTTTGTCCTTTGCAAATATGGATGCAAGTACAGTACAAGGTAAGCTGTAATTGTCCATTTAAAAATAATAATTCTTTAAAGACATGGATCACTTCCCTTTTAAAAACCCAGTTTCTTTGACGTCAGTACCTTCTGTGATTTTGAAGAACTGACCTCCTCAAAGTGTGGGTTTGTGGTGCCATAGATGAAAAGCATTGTAGTGATGCACAATTGACTTCATTAGAGAGATGCCATGGAGTCAAAGATTTAATGAGGTGCTCTGGTGTGTAATCAACCTCACTAATGGGTACTCACTTTGAGCATATTAGTCAACGAAGATGAATTACTTACAATAGAAGAGTACAAAATGTAATATTTGTAACATTGTATAACTAAAGACTTAATGAACCAGCCCTGAAACCATATCTTATTTCAATAGCAACTAAACTAGCGAAGGAACTTTTGAAGGTTGCTTTATTTTGCGTATACCTTGTTGACTCAAAAGGTTATCAGGTTTAGAATAAGCAACAAAATTAATAATTTCATTTTATATATTCATATGCAGGGACGTGGTGGCTCAGTGGGTTAGGACGCTGAACTTGTCGATCTGGAGGTCGGCAGTTTGGCGGATCGAATCCCGAGTGCTGCGTAACAGAGTGAGCGCCTGTTACTCGTCCCAGCTTCTGCCAACCTAGCAGTTCGAAAGCACATAAAAATGCAAGTAGAAAAATAGGGACCATTATGGTGGGAAGGTAATAGCGTTCTGTGCACCTTTGGCGTCTAGTCATGCTGGCCACATGACCATGGAGATGTCCTCGGACAAGCGCTGGCTCTTTGGCTTTGAAAAGGAGATGAGCACCGGCCCCTAGAGTTGGAAATGACTAGCACGCATGTGCAGGGGAACCTTTACCTTTACCTTATTCATATGCATGTTAAGAGACAAAATTATGTTAAGAGAGCCAAAAGAATAGTTTGGTCACATGTAGATCAAACTATATAATCATTGAGAAAATCTGAAGAGGTTCAGATATACCAAATCAGTCAGGCTTCTTACATTTGTAAGGTACCAAAATCCCATGCACAAAGCTACATAGAGGGAAAATATTCTCTTGAATTACATACCTAGTACACGGAATGTGATGACTGAACAATGCAAATGGATTTTCTATGTACTGTAACAAAAAGACTGATATTGCAACATTCAAAAGAGAAATGTAGGGTACTATTTACTGAATGGATTGAAGACCTGATTGTGCTTGCTACTTATGAGCAGATTGCCTATAATAATAATAAACATTTATTGTCAAAGTACAACATGTGTACATTGAGATTAGCTGAGCCTCCCCCCGTGCTCTCTCCCCCCAACACACAGTGACAACAAACCCTCCATCCTACCACACCATGTGAACCAACTACACTATATACCGGCCTCCCAAGTCAATATAGACAATCTGAGTAGGAACAATTTGTACTTTATATGAATAATTATAATGAAATAGGATGCATTCATTCACAATATGGTAAGTTAAAAAAATAATATACATGTATTAGAAATAAATTGTAGGAGAAAGAATAGCAGTGGCAGTGGTAGATGTGAAAAGAGGAATCAGCCTAGAATCACTATGTAGCCAAAAGGTCCAACCTCCAGTGACCCTTATGTAACTCTAACCAAGTGCTGACTATTAGTTGAGAAGATTCCTGAGCATAATCTTTTATCAATAAATCAATTAAATTGAAATTTCACTTGTGGACCTGGTCTTTTGCACCTGACATAAATAGATATATGCTTGTACAATCTTTGTATTAGATAATTATATAAAATTGTAACAGTTGTAACAAAATACTACACTCTAAATTTTAATTTTTGTTGTATTTTTTCACTTATTTTTATGCACTTGTCATGCACTCTTTTGTGTTTTCTTCCTTTCCCCCCCTCTGTTTCTGTTATTATTCTATTCTATTCTATTCTATTCTATTCTATTCTATTCTATTCTATTCTATTCTATTCTATTCTATTCTATTCTATTCTATTCTATTCTATTCTATTCTATTCTATTCTATTCTATTCTTATTTTTAAAGTATGCCACCCAGAGTCACTTTTCATGAGATGGTTGGTTATATAAATTTGATTAATTAATAAACAAGAACAAAAATAAATAATTATTACAATAAAGGAAATGATAGAAAGTTTAGGAAACCTTAGCTTAAATGGATGGACTTCAAGTACTATAAGGGCAATTCGGAAATAAACTTCCATTTGAGCATGTGCAAAAAATAAGCAGGGATAGTGAGGCCTGTCCTATGGCACCGTGCGCAGTAGTTCAGTGGGCAGTGAGGAGTGGAAGGAGCAGATTGTGTGGCAGTTGACTCGTCCACTAGATCAATTGAAAATGAACCCTGACATAGAAAATCCCTCTAAATGTGAAGTTTGTGCAGTAATATGATTCCTGTGTGTGAAAAAAAAACTTTTGACAGCTGTGATTCATCACAAACAGTGTAATGTTTACAGACCAAACGTGATGAGTGAAGGTGTCGTACATCAATGGTATCGCATGTTTAAAGATGGATGAACTGACATGCATGATGAGGCAAGAAGTGGCCGCCCATCTCTAGTCAGCGATGAACTCATGCAGGCAATTGACAAAAAGGTCCGTGAAGTCCATTGGTTCATGATATCTGCGCTTTCTTTACACTTTCCCAAAATTTCTCAAGACTGTTTTGTACGAGGTAGTGACAGAAAATTTGGGATACCGTAAGTTCTGTGCTTGTTGGGTACCAAAACTCCTTTCTGAGGAGCACAAAACACACCAAATGGGTTTCTCACACATTATGCCGAGGAAGGAGAACAATTTCTTAGCAGAACTGTGACCGGTAATGAGACCTGGGTGTCATATGTGAACCCCAAAAGCCAGCAGCAGTCAATGGTGTGGCATCATAGGCACTCACCAAAGAAACCCAAAAAAGTTTGGCAAACATTGTCTGCCAGGAGGGTTATGACAACAGTATTCTGGGATGCCAAAGGAGTACTTCTAGTAAAGTTCATAGAGCGTGGTTCAACTATCAATTCAGATGTGTATTGTGAAGCATTATGCAAACTCAGATGAGCCATTCATAACAAGCATCGGGGCCTCCTGACTTATAGTGTGATTTTGGTTCACGATGATACTTGCCCACACACTGCTAGACACACCCAAGAACTTTTGAAGCAGTTCTGTTGGGAAGTTTTTGATCACCCCACCTATAGCCCAGATTTGGCGCCGAGCGACTACCACCTATTCTGGCACATGAAACAGTGGCTTGCGTCACACCGCTTCGACGATGCTGTTACTGGGTGGCTTCATTCCCAGGTGGGAGATTTTTTTGCAAAAGGAATTTCAAACCTGGTAAGATGTTATGACAAGTGCCTCAATTTGAATGGCGATTACGTCAAAACATAATGTAATGCTGTAGTTTTCTAATGTGTATAATAAAAGTTCTGTATCTGCGAGTGTCTGTCATTGATAACCAAACAGAGGTTTATTTCCGAATTGTCCTCGTATAAATCCTAGATACTCTAGAAAAAATATCAACACTAATACTGAAAAATCATACTAATATACAACTAAGGTGTATTTGTTTCTTTTAAAATAGACAAAAGCTCTCTGTTAAGCAACATTAGGTTAACTTATTGGCAATAGTTGTAACTATACTGTTTACAGTTCTTTGTCTATTTTTTTTTAGCACAATCTATTTCATTTTCTGGACTTCTTTTAAATACCTGGAAATGCCAAAATTTAATCAGAAGTTGCAGAAAACAAATATAGTTTTATCTTGTTGCCAACCATGGTACACAAACTTCAGTGGGGTCTTCTGTTTTGCTCTTTGTTTTAAAACGATCTGTCTACAGTGGAGGGGGCAATATTAATGTATAGTCTACCCAGGCAGAAGAAAAGGCAAATTATTAACATTGTTTTTTGACCAGTGGAATTGATCCTCCTGTACCAAGCTTTAGTTATAGAGTAACTGAATATCACTCAGAAGAAGAATGTAAGTTACTCCTGATAACTTGGCACAGAAGTTCTGCTTGAAATAGAATTGATTTCATTTTATCACTATAATCAAGGCATCTA
This sequence comes from Vipera ursinii, assembly GCF_947247035.1. Classification (NCBI taxonomy): domain Eukaryota; kingdom Metazoa; phylum Chordata; class Lepidosauria; order Squamata; family Viperidae; genus Vipera; species Vipera ursinii. Next base: position 65,271,617 of record NC_139516.1, on the reverse strand, counting down.
ATGAAATGAAGAGATGACTAAAATCATACTGAGGAGAAAGACATCCGAAGAAAATCAACTTCCTAAGAATCCAGCATTTTCCAGCTAGATATTTATTATTTGGCTTCATTTCTTCTGGCAGTTAGCCCGCATGTACTTCACTACTTTTTAAACAAGATTCTTATTTCCCAACAGTTTTCTCTTGATAATTTTCTTTGGTTCTTATGCTAAGACTTTAGCTATAGTCAGAGATATCATTGCTCTTCAGTCACCAAACTGATTTCAGTAAAATTAGGCTAGTACACCTACAGCAGAGGCTTGCTGAATTGTACAGAAATATGCCTTATAATGTGAGGATAGAAGAGCCACTTTTGTACTAAGTGAACACTTTTGATTTCCTATTGTTAAACTGAAATTTGCACTATCCCTGTTTGCCCATTCATCCTCTGTAATTAACATTTAGAGTTGACTACACATCAGAAAAAAATTTCTCTGGGTAAACAAGCGGCATTTTTTTTTAAAGGGTTTGAGGGAGACTCTGAGACTCTTAATACATCTAATTGAGGAAGGATTTTATCTGGGTTTTTTTTTTTTTTTGGAAGATAGATTGACTTTGGAGACTGGATTTATTGTATTCAATCAGTCAGCAAATGGTAAGAGATGGTATAAAGAAACAAACATGGATATTTGATCCGGGACCCAGTAAAGTTAATATTTGGGATAATTGGGGATTAAAGCTGTAGTAAATTTTCTTTGAGTTGATTACAGTAACAGTTTGTTAACAGACGGTTTTGGCATTTCAACCTTGTCTTTCTCTTATTATTGTTCACAATGTTTATATAATATGCTCACTACTATTCTTTTTGTTAACTATTTTGTTATTAATATAGTTTATAGATGACAGGCTAACAATTTGTAAGTAGATTTAGTAGTTTAACAGTTTAAAATTATTTTGGCCTGTCTCACAAGAGGTGGGAAACCAACATTGTTGTATTATAGTAATCAGCATTCAACTAGGGAAGATGTTATGTGTATATGTGTTTGGGCTTTTTCTATCTTTGAAGACACTTTTTTTTGTTAATGTCTTTTTTATTATGATTTTTTTTGCTTTTTTAATATTTTGATGTTTTGTTTTTTAGTCTTCTTTGAATAAACTAAAATTTTCTAACAAACAAAAATTTCTAAAAGAAAACAATTTCTTAGTTACATTGTTGTAGAGAAAACAAAATCTTGATGGGATCTGTTTTTCTGGAGAGAAAAAAGCTAAATAACGATGACCGATGAAAGTTGGGAACTTCCATAGGATGTGGAAGAGACATGTAGAGTTTACACAAACTAATGAGTATGCTGGAGTGCCTGGGAGTGCCTGGGAGTGCTTGATCAGCTGTTTGTCGGACCAGCTGTTTGTCGGAAGGCTTGCGGACTTGCGAACTTGAATGGAGGCTGCTGGAGTGCCTGGGAGACCAGATATTCTGCGGAGCTCTACTCTAAGCGGCGCCGACCAGCTGACTACGGATCCGGGAGGCATTCTTGAAGCCTGTGGAGCCTGGGACATCTTTTTAGAGCTTGGTGGTGTCCCGGAGCGCCCTTCAGCTGCTTGGGGGAGCCGCGTGTTGATTGATTAACTACGAATCACGGCTTGGAGCAGCGCGGGCGTGGAAATGTTGAAGTGTTTGTCGGCTTTTTGGAGGGCCCCGGCTGCTCGGAGGAGGTTTGGGAGAGCCGTGTGGGTCCGGAAGATCTGACTGAGCCCCGTGTTGAATTTCTTGGTGCCGACCAGCTGACTGTGCTCTCGGTGCCGACCAGCTGTCTCCAGTTGCTCAGGAGCCGGATGTTGGTTGAGTAACAACTCCCATTATGAACTACGGTTTGGAACAGCGTCAGCGTTTTAAGCTGGAGTGGTGGAGACGGCCCTGGTTCACGTCTGAGACGGTTGGCGGTGAGGGGGTTGGAGTGCCGCGACCGTCTTGGTACAGTGACTATGGCAGGGTGGAGTATGGACTTTTATGCCTGGACATCTGGAGGCATGGACTATTATGCCTGGACATCTGGAGGCATGGACTATTATAGTTCACTGGACCATATCTTTGAGCCCCACTCCGTGACTTTATGGGTTTTTTACCCTAATCCATCTCGCTGACTGGTTTCGCCTATTGTCCTCTCCTTTCCTTTCCCCCTGGGCTGTGGAAGGTGCCGGGTGTATAACCACTGTGAGAGAGTGGTTAAGAGTTAAGAGCTCCATCTTTTCCGTCCTAGAGGTGAGAGCTCTAGGCGGTATCTCTCTCCCCGGCTGTATATCTCAGGCTGCTCCCCGGTTCTGACCGTTGTGAGAGAACGGGGATTGTCCCGGGGTTACCCTGCTCTAGTGGCAGAAGAGCTGGGTTTGCAGTCTGGATATTCCCCTTCCATTTTTAAGATCCTCCCTTTTTATTTATTCGATCTGGGTCTGTTTCTTGCTGTATTACCCAATTTTACCATGGTTTTGAGATACTCCAGCACGGTTTTACTCGCTCTCAGGGGTGCCCCCCCATCCTGGGAGTGACCCGCCTTACCTTTTAATTTACCTCTTGATGACGGGTCCGACTGTTGGGACCCTGAGAGATGGCCGGGCAGAAACAGGGGCCTAAGATATAAATTTAACAAGAGGCCCCTGATTACTTTTTTAGCTAAATTTTTTGTAGGGTTAGGGAGGGGGGAGGGTTGTGGTTGGTTGGAGAGAGGGGGCACTCTGCCAACTGCTGTTCATACCAGGCCTAGTAGAGATCGCGTTGAGAGGGAGCCGGGGTCGGTCATCTCTGGAGCTCTGGAGCGGGTCGTGGGAATGCCAATTCCCACGACGATAGGGAATGGCTGCAGGTGTAAGATCAGAGGGCCGTATCGACCTCCGGGAGGGCCTCTCCGCTATCTCCAAGCGGTGAGACGCTCCGACCCTCTGCCTTCGACCCAAGGCTCTGGGAGCGGGGATGTGCAGCCACCTGACTTCCGACTGGTGTACCTAAATGCCAGGTCCGTTGTTAATAAGGCTCCCCTCGTCCGGGATTTAGTCGAGGGTGAGCAAGCGGACCTGGCTTGCATTACGGAAACCTGGTTGGGCCCAGAGGGTGGTATCCCCCTGGTGGATCTCTGCCCACCAGGCTTCCGGGTGCTACACCGGCCTCGGACTCAGGGTAGGGGTGGGGGAGTGGCTGTAGTTATGAGGGAGACCTTATGTCCGCAGGAGGCCACCGTTCCTCAGATAGTCGGGTGTGAATCTCTCTTATTGAGGTTTGGTCCTAGGGCGCAGTTGGGCTTGCTGCTCGCGTACCTTTCGCCTAGTCGCGTAGCAGCAGCCCTGCCTGAGCTTCTCGATATCCTCTCAGGGCTGGTGATTGAGTTTCCTAAACTAATGGTTTTGGGAGACTTCAATCTACCATCCCTGGGAGGAGTATCTGAGTTAGCTCGGGAGTTCATGGCTTCCATGACGGCCATGGACCTGACGCAGGTAATTCATGGACCAACCCATGAGGGAGGCCACACCCTTGACTTGGTTCTCTTATCTGGTCGGTGGTTAGATGATCTTGGTGGGGGCTCCCCAATTGTTATGCCCCTGTCATGGACCGACCATCATCTCCTGCGGCTGGTCTTCCGTTTTGCCACCCCCCACCGTGGAGTTGTTGAGCCAACTAGATGGTTCCGCCCCAGGCGCTTAATAGACCCTAAGAGGTTTCAGGCAGCGCTGGGGGCCCCACCTGCCTCCCCAGCTCACAGCTCGGCGGATGCCTTAGTGGAGGCCTGGGAAAGGACGGCCACGGAGGCACTTGACCGAGTTGTACCCTTGCGGCCCCTGACCCGGCGCAGATCCCAATGGGCTCCATGGTTTTCCGCGGAGCTCCGGGAGATGAAGCGTCGGAGACGGGGCCTAGAGAGCGTTTGGAGGTCCACCCGATCTGAATCCGACCGATTGCGACTAAGAACCCATATTAGGTCTTATCTCGCTGCGATGAGGGTAGCGAGATCTAATTATTTCGCTGCCCTCATCGCGTCCGCAGATAATCGCCCGGCCGCCCTGTTTAGGGTGACCCGCTCCCTCCTCAACCAGGAGGTCAGTGAGGATCCCTTGCAGGGGCGTGCCGAGGAATTTAGTCAACATCTGTCGGACAAAATCGCTCGGATTCGGACCGGTTTGGACTCCGACTGGGCAGTATCGGATGATCAGGACACGAGTGATCTTGTCGATGTCATCTGGGAGGAGTTCGATCCTGTGACTCCGGAGGAAGTGGACAGGATCATGGGGAGGCTGAGCTCCACCACATGTTTATTGGACCCGTGCCCTTCCTGGCTGGTTTATGCAGCCCGGGAGGGGACACGAAGCTGGTTCCAGGCGGTTATAGCTGCTTCTTTGAGTGAGGGCAGTTTTCCCGCCGCCTTGAAGGAGGCGGTGGTGAGACCTCTCCTCAAGAAGCCTACCTTGGATCCGGCTGTTTTGAATAACTTTCGTCCGGTCTCCAACCTTCGCTTCCTTGCGAAGGTTGTTGAGAGTGTGGTGGCACATCAGCTCCCTCTGGTCCTGGATGAAGCGGATTATCTAGACCCGTACCAATCGGGCTTCAGGCCTGGGTACAGCACGGAGACGGCATTGGTCGCGCTGGTGAATGATCTCTGGAGGGCTCGGGACAGAGGATATTCCTCTGTTCTAGTCCTATTAGACCTCTCAGCGGCTTTCGATACCATCGACCATGGTATCTTGCTGCGGCGTCTCAGGGGATTGGGAGTGGGAGGCATGGTTCTTCAGTGGTTCTCCTCCTATCTCCTGGGACGTTCGCAGTCGGTGTTGACGGGGGGGCAGAGGTCGACCGCGAGGCCTCTCGCTTGTGGAGTCCCTCAGGGGTCGGTCCTCTCGCCCCTTCTGTACAACATCTACATGAAGCCGCTGGGTGAGATCATTCGTGGTTTTGGAGTTGGGTATCATCAGTATGCTGATGATACCCAACTTTTCATTTCGACCCCAAACCACCCCAGTGATGCCCTCGACGTGATGTCCTGGTGCCTGGAGGCGGTCCGGGTCTGGATGGGGAGGAACAGGCTTCGTCTCAACCCCGACAAGACGGAGTGGCTGTGCGTACCGGCATCCCGGGATATTCAGGATATCCCACCCCTCATTATGGGGGGTGAGTCATTACCTCCTGTAGATAGGGCTCGCAACTTGGGAGTCCTCCTAGATTCACAGCTCTCTTTAGAAGACCATATTGTAGCTGTAACTAGGGGGGCGTTCGCCCAGGTTCGCCTGGTGCGCCAGTTGCGGCCCTATCTAGACCGGGATGCCTTGCGCACGGTCACTCATGCGCTCGTGACCTCTCGTCTTGATTACTGCAACGCTCTCTACATGGGGCTACCCTTGAAGACCACTCGGAGGCTCCAGCTGGCACAGAATGCAGCCGCGAGAGTTGTGTCGGGGGTCTCCCGATACTCCCGTGTTACACCTTTGCTCCGCGAGCTGCATTGGTTGCCAGTTGTCTTCCGGGTGAGGTTCAAGGTGTTGGTAATGACCTACAAAGCCCTCCATGGCATGGGTCCAGAATACCTTGGGGAGCACCTGCAGCCGGCGTCAACTTCCCTCCGCCCAGTACGCTCCCACAGAGAGGGCCTCCTCAGGGTGCCGCCGGTCAAAGAATGCCGACTGGTGGCCCCCAGGGGGAGAGCGTTCTCTGTGGGTGCACCGGACTTATGGAACCATCTTCCGGTAGAGCTCCGGATGGCGCCCGACCTCCGCTCCTTCCGGCGCGACCTTAAAACCCATCTCTTTAAGGAAGCGGGCCTGGCCTGATGGGATGGGGTGGGTTTGTTATTATGACTTTAATTTTAAATTTGTACTATTTGTACTATGGGCATTGTTTAATCATGTTTTAATAATTTTAACTTTTGTATTTGTCTTTTACGTATTGCCCTGTTAACCGCCCTGAGTCTCTTGAGAGAAGGGCGGTATATAAATTAAATAAATAAATAAATAAATAAATATTATATTTATTCAAGCAGATTATTTATGAAACTTTATCTTGGTTGCTCAAGTAAGAGTAAAAGAAATAGCTATGCAATTGCACTGAAAGTCCCACAAATAAACTGGCTATGATACTGTACAACTATACCTGAAGGTTATACCAGAATGTATACAGTATGTGTAGGCTTTTAACACTCCATTTGGTGATGATAACTGAACACAAGAAATTAGAAAATTGTGAAGTTTGGGGCCTAAGTTTGAAGTTTAAACTGAGCCTGTGGCTCAGTGGGTTAGGACGCTGAGCCTGTCGATCAGAAGGTCGGCAGTTTGGCGGGTCAAATCCCGAGTGCCGCGTAACAGAGTGAGCGCCTGTTACTCGTCCCAGCTTCTGCCAACCTAGCAGTTCGAAAGCACGTAAAATGCAAGTAGAAAAATAGGGACCACTATGGTGGGAAGGTAACAGCATTCCGTGCGCCTTTGGCATCTAGTCATGCTGGCCACATGACCACGGAGACGTCCTCAGACAAGCGCTGGCTCTTCGGCTTTGAAACGGAGATGAGCACTGGCCCCTAGAGTCGGAAACAACTAGCACACATGTGCAGGGGAACCTTTACCTTCTTTTTATGTAAGAAAGGATCAGGCACTGAAACAAGAGCCCTTGCTCACTAGAAATGGCTGTAAACCAAAGGGGCATTTCAGATATTGATGTGCACATGACATCTCAAAAACATTTGATGATTAATGATGTATTTTCTAGAATTTGCAAAGAAAATGGAAAGGAAAAAAACATGGCATGTGAATGGTCATTTGATCCTTATAGTTTTTGGATGGACATTAACATTATAGATGAGAAGACCTCAAGTACTGCAGATATTGTGGAGAACATAATTATTTCTGAGAGACAGCTAAACTCAAAGACTACACATGGACAACTCTGAGAAAAACACATCAACAGCAGCACACTTGTAGTACAATCATGTACAGTAAATCTATAACAATACAAACCCATACCAAGGTAACTTCAACTCTTTCCAGCCGTATAGCTTTGGGTTCTTCATTTGCAAACAAGGCAAATGATCTGAAGCTTTCACAAGTTTCCCATTTGTCAAGGCTTATAGAGCATTGGAGGACAATATGCAGCTTTAAACCAGTTTGCCCATGCAGTGGTCATCTTATTTTTATAACTGAAAGAAAATTATATCCACTTCAAATATCTACTAATGACCCTTGCCAAATTAGTGTCAAATGAGATCAAACCATGAAAGTCACAATACTTGATAATACATTAATGCAGAGACATGTATAAACCCAGGGTCATCTGATACATAAGAAGAGTAAAATATAAACTATACCCTCAGGTGAAACTTAGGGGAAGAAAAAGAAGGCACATCTGTCAAGCCAAGTAAGGAAAAGTGAGAAGTGGAAGAGCACTGTTATTCCTAAGCAGACATCCTAATTAAGTATAAAAATCTTTTAAAGCTTTTGGGAACAGCAGACAAAAGAAACAACAGACCAAAAAGCCACATAGAAAGAAAATAGAAGCAAATGTAGTACCTTATACAGGAAGAAAGGTCTTTAATAAGGTTAAAAGAACAATTCAGCGGCAACCGTTTGCTGCAGAAGACTATAACTGGAACAAACTCATCTAAAAAATAGCTGGACAAACTCTTCTTCTGAGGAGAAGTTCCATGCAGAAGGTGGGCCCTGCAACGAATGAAAATTAAATTGGCTTTTATCAGCTGCGGAAAACCTAGTGAATTGCTCTCTCAGATAGGACAAGATTGCATCCAGCTCATCCAACTCTCACACACAAACCCTTAGACTTGTTTCAGACAATATTTTAAGGTGGAATACCGTAGTTGGATTACAGCAATTGTGCATCAGCAAGAGCACCAGTAACTTTTGACTCTGTTAATAAGGCACAAATGGTCTATTAATTTAAATACCTTCTTCAGGCAAGAAGCCTCTGAGTAACTAAAAATTTCAGCAACATTTTGTAGCCCGTCTAGATAAAACTAATTTACATAATCCAATCCTAGACATGATTTTCTTGCTTGAAGAAATAGAGCTTACAAATACATTTAATGAATTGCCCCCTATGGAACAAAATCGTATCATAGCTAAACTGCCCTGGTTAAGAGAATAATTGATTAATAAACAGGCACAATTACCACCTATAGTTTGATCTTCCTAATCTCAAAAGCTCTGAAAAGGGGGGAACAATTCATCAAACAATGCAAAATAAGAGGAGAAGCAAGTTCTGCAGCATTTTTTCTTCCTAGTGTTTTTTTCGACATGTGCAGTCTTTCTTTCTTTCTTTCTTTCTTTCTTTCTTTCTTTCTTTCTTTCTTTCTTTCTTTCTTTCTTTCTTTCTTTCTTTTCAGATCAAATAAATGTTGATCCATGTGACAGAAAACAGGAGTTAATCCATTATATGAAAATCATGTAGTTTCTTGCCATAGACATCTAGGAACCTCACAACCACTTTCATTTAATTCTTTAACATTCAGTCACAACAATATCCAGCAAGCAGGAGGTCTAAACCTGTCTTTTGGATTTAATAAGCAAATGAGGAGATCAGACTAAACATTTCAGACGAAATAACATCATACCTTCATCCAATGGTTACTCAAGAAACATTATTGATATTCAAGGAAGATATAAAAACAAAGCTCCTATTGTATTAAATCAAATTGCTACTAATAGTGACCAAGTTATAAATGAGATATATTGAGTGAACATTGTGACAACTCAGTCTGGAATCTATAGGTGACTTATCCAACCCAGGATGAAATATGGCAGGAATGAATGCTGAGTCTACTGAGAGATTTCTTCTTTTTGAATTATGATAGCAAATAAGATTGCCCAATAATCTGAAATGTTTATATACCATGATTTTAATGCAAGAATGGGGTGTAATAAGCATAAAGCAGCAAAACAGTTGAAACATGACATTTCTCGTAGACTGCAAAGTAAATCTGGCAGGTCTTAAACTCCTAAATCTACTTTATAAATGGAATTTTAAAATTTTGAATTAGCCTCTCTGAAAAGATTTTCCCAGTAATTATACATACTTATCAATAAATGGAACCCACCATTATAGACAATGTATGTATATCCAGTGCCAAAATAGAAAAAAAATCAAAATATGGAGGTTTTTGTATGAGGCTGTAACAATCTATCATATTCCAGCGTACTGGTTTTTAAATCAGTGGAAGGCAAAAATATATAATGACCACAGACCTGCACTGCAACTCTCTGGTCAAAAATAATTTAATGATCCATTAATTTATCTGATAAAATCACTGCAATACTTCACTCAAGACATCTGGCAGATATTCAGCTTAAACTGAGTGTGCTGACCCAGCTTCTCCAGCTATCATGAGCTACTATCAACGAATAGTTGAACAGTTAAAATCAGAATTAAGACAAGATGGCCCTAAGCTAACATCATTTGATAGAAGCTTATTTTGATTAAATTCTTTAGTAACATAATGACCCCTCTGACCAACTTCTTCAGGAATGCAAACATTATCTGAGGTGTGTTATGAATACCACCTTTCTAAGAGGCACTCACAAAACTATGGCAAATGATGTCACATTTTTTGATATCCGATATAATACAGTGTGTAAGGAAATTCTTTAAGACTTTACACATTATTTACTATATTGCCCTATTTCCACTTCAGCACGCAGGAACAACATTGAAGCCTCTCTTTTAAGGAAGCATTCATGCAATCACAATTAGGATAGTTGGCAGACAGCATCCCATGCTCACAGGATCGCCATTTGCAACTTTCACAGCTGGTCTGATCTGATTCACGTAAAACTGAATCTTATTTAGCAACCACAGTTGGGACTGACAACTCCATCACAAAGCAAAGTGGCTGCTAAGTGAAAAATCATGTGACTGTGCTTCTGATATTACTTCAGCTTTCTTTTACAGACCTCTGAAGGTCATCAATGCAGACATTGGTTGCAAAGTTACTTTTTCATCACCATCGTACAGTAACTCAGAATGGTTGCTGCCTGAAGCAGTTGCTAAGTGACGTCTACCTGTAATGAATGACTAGCTTACAATATTAATTCCCATTGTGAGTTTTAAGTGAATCCTCGCACTGAATTAAAGGCAATGTCATCTGACCATGATTTTCAACTTCCCCCTAACTTTGCTTGTCAGAAGCCGGCTGTGAAGGTTGCAAAATGGTGATCCCATGACCACTGGATGCTGCAACTGTCGTAAATACACCCTGGTTGCCAACCAAACAAATTGTAACTGCGTGATTGTAAGTATGCTCCAACTGATACAGCTTCAAGGACCAGGCATAAGTTTCATAAGTCTCAGCGCCATCGTAACATTGAACACTTGTTGAATGAGCGGTTGTTAAGTGGAGACCACCTGTACACTGATATTTATTTAATATTGACTAAAGTTTGTCTAAACTCTAGTGTTTATATAGCTTACACCTTTGGATATTTTTTTAAAAAGACATTATGATTTCTGGAATGTCAATATTGATAAACATAAATTGGTTTAAATTTTGCATCCAAAGCTAAATATGGAATTAATCACTGCTGAAGTAATTTTGGCACAGCATCACCATATTTGAAATTCTAATTCCAGATTCATCCTTATACCTCTTAGACATTAAGTAAATCATGTTTTCATGTATTCTAATAGCTGTTAATGAAAGGTGGAGTCCCAATTACTTGCATTTTATGTACTGGAGTTTTTGTTTTGTTTTGTTTTAATTGCTGCTAATTTTATTAGCCTATTCAATAGATTTATTTGATATTTTTGTTGTTACTTGTATGAGAATGATAATGTAAAAGTATACTTAATAAACTTCATACCAGTCTAAGAGCATGTCTGAAAATATTTTCTTCATTTTGGTTGAATTTTTCCAATATTCTTCTTGTCATTAAATGCTCTCTATTCAGCAATAATAAAACTTCAATTATCAGCAGTAAGAAGGAAATTACACATCACATTATTTCCAAAGCCTTCAGCTGTAAGTGATAGCAATTAAAATATATCTTATACACCTAAACGGTTTCCTCCTGAATCAATAGAAAGCAATTCTGATATGAATCACTGTATACAATGAGTAACACAAACTCAATTATTGTCAAAATCCATGTTCGATTCTTCATACAATTACTCATTATGGTTGTCTTTCTGGTTCTCCTTTGTTTAATCAAATTATATTATTTTCCTCCCAGAATCTCTTCAGTCCTTGTCTATTATGGACATTTATGAATAGTGTCACATGGTTGATTGGTTGTTGTTTTTAATCCAGTTTAAATTTGATTATTTATTTACTTGTCAAGGTATGCATTCTTTGATCTGTGTGTCCTTGTTAGAAATTCATTTCTTTCATCTTCCTTCCTTAAACTGTGTGTCACCCTGAACTGTTCAGAAATAAAAGGTACAAGGAAAGTAAGGCAGTAAATGAAAAGCTAAAATATACAGTTTTTATATGTGCAGTATACAATGTTCCCTTGTCAAAGCAGCCATCCTTTCTGGAACCCTACAAAAACTCCAGATTAAATATAAAGAATTATCAGTTTGAGAAATTGCAACAACTGAATTGCATTTATAATACAATAATATCATACCCCGCAAGCAGTTTCAAAACCTGGGCATCCAACAGAAGCAAAAAAAAAAACCTATTGGAAACTATCAGTTTGGGCCATCTGCCTCTCACCACAAAATTGTGAGCGTCTCCAAGCATTTCTTTATGTTAAAACAGTTTTTTTTGTGGAAGAGCCATGCCATGGCTGTAGCTCTACTTCAGCAACAGTAGTTGAAATATTGAACAAAACGTAGAAAGCAGAATTTGTGTGTCAGAGATTATATGTAGAAGCTTGATGAAAGTTAGCTTTTAGCTTATGCGGCTCGGTTTGTTTTTAGCTAGTTGTGCTGCACAGTTCTCAGCTGTCAATATGGAGTTTTCTGCAGGTATGAAGTAGTTTAGCAGAAGCTGCCCTGCACCTATACTTGACTGCATTCAATCATTGCTTTATCTAATTCTCCCACAAAATAAGCAAACTAATTTTTTGCTCAATAATCTAAGCCACAGCAAAAGAAACTGAAATGAAGCCACTGTTTTTAACTGGCTGTTTTTGAGCAGTGTGTGAGTACAGTTGGTATTCAAACAGCTTTGGTGGAATCTGTATTGGGGATTTAGATTGCAATAAGTAACTTCTACAGGGGAAAGTCGAAATTGGCAAGATGGGAGATGGAACATGCATTGTACAAATGAGCAGGGATTTCATCACAATGTTCTGTCCACCAATTTGTCCATTTTGAACAATCCAGCAGAAACCAGTGGTGGCAATCCAACTTGTCCTCGCTTAACAAAAGGCCCCATGCAAAACTTTCAATAGAAAAGATCAGAGGAAAGTAATCTCATAACTATTTAGAGAGGAGTAACTTCCTTGCTAACAGGAGGACTTCCAAATTATCTTCAGAGGAGCCTGTGCACGCCTGCATTATTATGCAATCCTACATAGAAGAAAATTATGCTGAATACACTGAGAATTACAGGTGAATAAGTCTGAATGTTAAAGTTCACTGTTATTTTAGATTTGATTTAGCCTAACCTGCTTTATAAAATATGATTTAAAACTGAATGATATAAACTGAATTTTAAAACTTTGAAGAATGGCATTTAATCTACCAACCTTAATAATTGCTTACTATAATTACTTTTAATCGTTGTAATTTTACACAAACATTAAGCAATTCCTCATTTTAAAATACTATATACTTTTTGTTCCCTTTTTTTTAAAAAAAGAAAATCTTTTATTGTTTCCTGGAAACCTGCTGAGTTGGTTTCATGTAGGCCAGGGGTCTTCAACCGTGGCCCTTTTATGACTTGTGGACTTCAACTCCCAGAATTCCTCAGCCAGGCATGCTGGCTGAGGAATTCTGGGAGTTGAAGTCCACAAGTCATAAAAGGGCCAAGTCTGAAGACCCCTGGTGAAGGCTTTACTTGATAAAAACCTGCACCCAATTTCAGCAGATTTCTGGGATGCAATAAAAACATATCAGAAAAGGAAACATCAAACTGCTGCCCTCCATTATTGGGTTCATTACTAAAAGCAAGTTGTATTAGCTGAATATAATATTTATTTGTTTATGTACATGCAATTAGCTGTCTTGTTTATCCTAACCTTTTCAGGATGCTAACAAGCCATCCAAGTAAATGAGATTATACACAACAGCAACTCTCTTCTGGGAGAAGAAAGTGTTCTGAGATTTAAGTAAAAGCAATGAAAAGCCCTAAGGATGGTTTCAGTTAATTGGCTTTAGATAATAAGAAATCTGGGCCCTAAATTGTATATAGTGTTCTAATGAAGTATGCATACAATAACTTTATTTTAAATTCCATTTAGTTGCCAGAATGCTCAGATGCTATAATAACTAGGAAGTTAGAAGACGTAAACTAGGCAAGTAGTTCAGCTATTTGGAAATGAGAGTTAGACGACTCTGTCTTCTCTTAATTTTTGTGGCATTTAAAACAAATGTAGTTCCTTCAATTATATAAATTTGTAAAGGTTTCTTTAGCTGAACTGCCACTGACTTCATGGATAAATCCACATAGTTTTATTGGAAGCAATATCGAAGTGATTAATCACCCCCCTAATTTTGTTTTTGTTTTATTTTTTGTTTAATGTCCTAAATTAGCCAGCAGATCTAGAATTTCGTGATAATACTTACCTTATTACTAACAATGTTTAACTCTGCTTAACTTTCCAAGATCACCCCAACCTGATGCACTGATTATTAAATTGTTAATTTTGTATGAGTGGTTTTATATAGCTACCAGTCTGAAATTTACTATGTATGGTGTGATTTCTTGGTCTAACAAAACACATTGTCTGATATTACATACATTAGATCCTGCTTTCTGTTATCTGATTCTGTCATTATGTGATACACATGGAGACTGGTTCCCAAATGGAGAATTTTGTAAAATCTCTGTAATTCTATTAGATATCATGAAGAATGGGAAAGATGGAAATCAAAGAATATTGGTGTAGCTAATAAACATCTATGTTCTTGTATGTTACTAATTTGCTTATCTTTCTTCTTGGTAAGGAAATCAATAGTGCTAATAAGAAAAGAGGTCACCTGCTAGGTTTTTGACACCTGATAAAACTAAGATTTTTATGTTGCTGTTGATAGAATTTGTATATCCTGTATATGTCAGGAAAATAGATAAAGGGGCATCTTTTTAAACACAGTTGCTTTGGAATTGGAATATATATTAACTCTGTCATATCTCCAATACAGTTTGTTCATCTTTCCCTTGCTATTCCCACTTTTGGTGGGGAATATTTGGCATCTGTCAGTATTTTCCTTAACGTTTAGTAGCATTTTCCCTTGCAGTTCTTTATTAATAAATTAATTTTCTCAAGTAATTGTGAGCTGCCCCCATCCTTAGTCGCTACTAGAGATGGTAGCTATGAAGAGACAGGAAGTGACTTTGAGAAACTGAAGGGTATGTCTCTTTTTGAACAGTCCTGGGCAAATGACAATACTCCATTATCAATATTGAAATAAAATGGAGCTAAGATGGATCTGTTTTGCCCTTTGACTCAGGAAACAAAGCACCTGAAAATCAATTGCTAAACACTGAACCAATTTGCTTGACATTAAAAACAGAGAGCGCACAGTCCAGTTTTGTTAATTAATATTTTCTTCTGAGCTTTGAATCCCATATTAACAGCTATAATTCTCCAAGCACTTCTTCATGCAGAGCATTAGAATTAGTTGGAATATCCTGGGAGACATCCAATGATCTGAATATAGTCTGGATAAAGAGCTATTTATATAAAAATATACAGTAATAATGGGTAGTGAGGCGCAGATAAAAATTAAATTGTGGAAGAAAGCACCACAACAGGAGCCTAAGCATATTTTAGATTTGTTTTCTTGTAAAAAAAGATGGTTAATTTTGCTTTATTATACACTGTCTTTTAAAACTATTACAGTGTGTATTGAACTGCATTTCTAATAAGACTATGAGTTCCAATGTCAGAAAATATCAAACTGTATCAGAAGGCCTTATATAGCTAATGAAATCCAAATCTTTAATCCCCTCCCTTTTATTTTTCCTTTGTAATCCAGAACGAATCTTGACTCACCAAGTGGAACTCTCTTGTCCTGCTGTTCAGAAAATCTCTCCAGCTGTAAATTAATTACTTCTGAAAGTATCTAAGAAATGGGGCTTGTGTGAACCCTGTGTCCATATAGGCTGCATTACAGCTGTGAGCTTGATTGATCTCCATTTGCTCAACTCACATGATATCTGCAAAATCCTCAGTTCCTGCAGTTTATCCATGAGGAGAAGCTGTCCAAAGTGCAAGTGGGTGATCTCACACTCTCTCCTTTATCCAGAAAGACTGTCTCGGCCAGAAATCACTGTCTGGCTGCCAGTCTACAACATAACATCATCCTCACTCCTTCAGGGATGTCTAGTCTGCCATAAATACTCATCGGAAGTCATAATTCCCTATTAACAGCTATAATTCTCCAAGTAATTTTTCATACAGAGTAGGATTCAAATTAGTTGGAAATATCCTGGGAAATATCCAATGGTCTGAATACAGTCTGGATAAAGAGCCTATATCTTTTCAGATTTCTTTTCTTATTAAAAATGATTAATTTTGTTTTATTAAGCACTGTCTTTTAAAACTATTACATTAGCAATTGAACTGTATTCGTAATAAGACAATTGAGTTCTAATGTTACCAAATATGAACTGGATCAGGAGGGCTTATATAATTAATGTATTCCAAATAATTCTGCTCTACTCTGAAATATCCCAGTATAAGGAGAACCTAACCTGTTCTGATTTATTTGCTTCCTCTGATAGGGAAGTGAAGAGAAGAAACATGCTTTAGTTCTAATTTGCTGGGATTGAGCCAACTTTTAGATTCTACACAAAATGAATGTGGAGCTTTCTTAAATTATACGTAGAACTACCCTGTCAGACTGTTGTTGTCAAATATACATGTTAGCAAATTTCCTATTTAGGAGATTTTCCCATCCTTTGTAGTAGGACTATTAAGGGATTACGTACAGGACAATTTCCGTGTGCTCAAACAATCTCAATCCCAACTCTTTCAGATATCAGCTTCTCTCCTTTTTCTGTTGTGCAGTATTTCAGTTGGGAAATTATCTCAGGGTGTTTCAGACCGAAATCAAAGCACTCCAAATATTTAAAACAAGCAAACAAACTGTAATGACTCAGCTCCATGATTCTTTATGATTACAGATACATTAGTGTCATTTCTCAAGTCTTTCTGCAAATAGCAATAGCACTTAGACCTATATACCACTTCACAGAGCTTACCGCACTCTCTAAGTCAGCATATTGCTCCCAACAATCTGGGTCCCCATTTTACCAATCTCAGAAAGATGAAAGGCTACCTTGAGCCGGTCAGGATCGAACTCCTGGTTGTGGGCAGAGTTAGCCTGCAGTCCTGCATTCTAACCGCTGTTAGAACCACTAGAAAATTCTTAAAATGAATCACTTGATTAATTTTGTCCTATAAACCACAGAAGGATTTCCTGACACAGTTTCCTCCTTTATCTATTTTTTCCAGTTTTCATAGATACTTGACCAGGAGGAAATCAATACTAGTATATAAGATTTGTCCCAATATGTGGTTATGACAGATTGTGATTTTGATAAATAGAGGTCTAAATCAAAAGGATGTTATGTACTTACCTGAAACTACTTAAAATCCTTCAGATGGAAAAGTGGCCTATACATAACAATAAAAGAAAACCTCATGGTATATCTGTAGTAGAACACTTTTGCTGAACTGGAATTTATTACAGTTTTAGCATATAACAGATGCTAAGTGTTACGTACTGAGGTTTGGGAAACATCTATTCACATGTATATTGGGAACTAACAGTTCCCCTGCACTTGTATTGAACTCTAACAGTTCTGGCGGGAGTCTAAGTGGCGGGATTGTTGGCTTCAATCTGATTGGTTGTATAAAGCTATATAAGAATGCATGTACATCCTAAACCCTCAGTACAGATACGATTGCCAATAAAGCAACTGTTCATTTGTACTCATCTGCCTGGCGTCTTCACTACGCTTCAGAACCCGATACACAATACTAAGGGAAAGGAATCAAGTACCATTAATTACCGTTAAATGGTAATCCTTGGTGGAGCAGTGGGCTAATGCCTCCTTAAGTAACACCAGCTGCCTGCAATTAGTGCAGGTTCGCATCCCACCAGGCTCAAGGTTGACTCAGCCTTCCATCCTTCCGAGGTAGGTAAAATGAGGACCCAGATTGTTGGGGGCAATTAAGCTGACTTTGTAATAATGCCGGTTGGGGGGTGGGTGTGAAAGCCCTAATAAGCAGGCATATACATAGAATGAAGGCTACTGCTAAGCTTGTAAGCCGCCCTGAGTCTTCAGAGAAGGGCGGGATATAAATGGAATTAAAATAAAAAAATAAATAAAAATAAAATTTGACCATTAAACTGCTTCCAAAAAGGAACCAAGTTTGAAAGGTATATTTACTTCAATGATGGTTTCAAGTTGAAAAAGCACGATGTTGAATTTGTAGATTGCATGTAAAGTGTATCTCATGGAAAAGCTTCAAAAGAGCTTTCAAATGTCATTAAGAACCTCTACCTATATTCAGTGACAACAGTTCCTGTAATGATCCTCATAAATTTGAAGGTAACTTGTAATTTGTATGACAAGCCTACAAGGAACAAAATGATGCCAGTACAAAATAAAGGCACTCATTCCTAGAAACCATTGACAAGAAGCCACTATCTTGTCTACCTGTTTAGATAACAGCATGTAAAGCACTACTGCATTACACAGGAATCAATATTCTACCTATTGCAATAAGTTTTAAGTTATCAGATAGAGAGGTAGACAGACTGGGAGACTGATCAACAGATAATGGGTTTGGGTTTATAGAGATGAAGAGGGGGTGGGAAGAGAAATTGCCCAACAGTATCACAATATTATTATTCTGAAGAACAAAAGAAAAAGTAATTCTGAATTTTGTACTGCAAGTAAGAACATGAAATATCTTTCTTTTTTTCCCCAGAGTAGGTGAAATATTTTGAAGTTTTGCAGATTTCTTGTTTCTCTGGCACCATAGTCAGAAGATGTTAGCAAGGAATAATCAAGATCACTACTATCCTCTGAAAATATGAAATGCTTTATTTCTGCTTGGAAATATTCCTGTGACTTCTTAAAATGCAGATGGAGTCTGGTTGTTTCTTGATGTTCTGAAGAAAAGGAATCGGCAAGAAACAGCAAATGATAAAAGTCGTGAAATGCAGTTGGGACAAATATAAATCCATAAAAAATCATTTATTTTTTTAGGGTAAGTGAAAAAAGATGGCTGATGTTTTCATACCTAAGTCATAAGAGAAAAACTTCCTTGTAAAACATTTCCATGTGATTACAGGCTATTCATTGCCTTACATAAAATGTCACAAACAAAGACTAATCAATCAGCAATGCTGTTATTTCACTGCAGAATTAATATATTAATATTGTTACATTTTACCTTTGGCCTATCTTCCAGTATTTTTTAAAGATTTGTATTACATCATATGGCACATGTATTACTGATATCACCAATGCAACTTGTGGATTTTTTGTTCAGTTTGAATACAATAGGCAGTGGGCAGATTTCTTATTTTTTTATTTAATCACAAAAGAATTGTGAATAAATAAATACTTAGATGAGGGAATTGAAGGGGAACTCATCAAATTCGCAGATGACAACAAACTGTCAGGAGTAGCCAACACCCCAGAAGACAAACTCAGGATCCAAAAAAAGATCTTGACAAACTTGAACAATGGGCCCCATCCAACAAAATGAGTTTCAATGTGGAGAAAAGCAAAGTCTTACACTTAGGTAGGATAAACCAAAGGAACAAATACAGATTCGGTGAGTCCTGGCTTAAAAACAGCAACTGTGAGAGGGACCTTGGAGTCCTAGTGGACAGTCACTTAAATATAGGCCAGTAGCGTGCTGCACCTACGAAAAAGGCCAACACAGTTCTAGGTTAACAGAGGGATAAAATCAAGATCACGTGAAGTGTTAATATCACATTAAGACCACACTTTGGAATACTGCATCCAGTTTTGGTCGCCACGATGTAAAAAATATGTTGAGACACTAGAAAGAGTACAGGGAAGGGCAACAAAGATAATTAGGGAACTGGAGGATAAAACATATAAAGAACCTTTTGCTGGAATTGGGTATGTCTAGTTTAATGAAGAGAAGGACTAGGGATAAAATGATAACAGTGTTTCAATATCTCAGGGGCTGCCACAAAGAAGAGGGAGTCAAGCTTCAACACTGGAAGTTTTTAAAAAGAGATTGGACATTTGTCTGAAATGGCATAAGGTTTACAGCCTGTGCAAGGGGTTGGACTAGAAGACCTCCAAGTTCCCTTCCAACTCTGTCATTCTATTCTTATAGCCACTGCAGCATCCCGATAGTTACATAATCAAAATCTGAGCACTTGGCAACTAGCATGTATTTACAATGGTTACTGTATCTCTGGATCACGTGATTGCCATTTGAGACCTTCCAAGGGACTTCCTATAAGCAAAATGAATAAGGGAAGCCAGATACACACAATAACCATGTGATTTGCTCTACAACTGCAGCACAAAAGTTCATAAAATTTGGGCATAATCTACTGAAACATTGTATCACTTAGCAACAAAAATTCTGGTCCAAGTTGTGTCATAAGTCAAGGACTATCTGTATAGATTCCTAGGCATATCTCTGTGTATTGCTATTCAGGATAAGCCTTCATGACATCTCGTGCATCTTGACAACATCACACAATGACACAAATTATGTAGTTTGCATCAGTTGCATGCCTGATGCCAACTTTTTATCTCATGTCATTTGTATGATGCTGACATCTCACACACACACATGCACACAGACACAATTTTTTATTATGTTTACTTACTATTCCTTTCTTATTGTTGGAATTTTGAGCTTCCTTTATTGCTGAAAAGTGATAAAGGTGACTGTATTTTTCTTTATATATTTCTCCATAGAAGGAGTCATTTTATGAAGGCTTTCCCTGTAATTTAATTGTAGGATGGAAAGCCAGTGAGATTACTGGAAATATTATTGTATTAGGAAAGACTGGCTACTCGCACATCATGAATCAACCTTCTCATATGGTATGAGCAAGAACTCTGTGCATGACCCCCATGAGAATTTGTCAAATTTTCTTCTCCTTTGGAAAAAAAGAAAACAATTTCTTTTTTCATCAGATTGAGTAATGAATCAAAATGAAATCAGAATAACACTAATTTCAAGAAAAGGAAGCCCACGCGTTTCCATTTACAACTGATTCCATTTTAAATAAGAAGGCACCAAATCAAGAACTCCGTTGTATAGGTGTAACTTGTACTGCTGCCCCTTTGCTCCAGCTACTTAGAAGAATATAAACATTTCCAATGTAGGCTAAAACAGACATTAGATTAGATGCTCAGTGCTACACAATGTAAAATAGCACAAAAGAAAGTATACAATGGACTCTGTAGAAAATAAATTCAGTTTAGGTCTAGCAGAATCTTACCTTAAGCCACTTTAGAGATAATATGGTTCCTTTCAAAATCTTTCACTATAGTTTTCCAATGCTTCTTTAGTGACCAGCCCCCCCCCCCAAAAAAAATCTGCCTACATTTATGCATGCTAAGCTGTAGATTGTACCAGCCTGCTACCGGCCCTGCAGAAAAGGCAACCCCTTTATAAATGGCAAGAGGCTGGAATGACGTCTGCCAAATTTATTACTACAAAAAACAAACAAGACACGAACCAAGATTCAGGAGCTTTGAAACACTATCTGAGCGGTTGCTTTCAGCAAACCAGCCCTCCCCAAACATTCCCTTTATAAAGAATTCAGGGCGTGGTGACCAAGTGGGAGGGGCCTGCCTGAGGGCTATCATCAGCAAGATCTTCAACCCCCTCAGCAAGGTCTTCAACACCCCCCTCCTCCTCTGATTCGTCTGACCCAACTGCCGAACCCACAGGCTGACCCTGAATCACAACAGATTGTTTCAAAGTAATTCCTTGGCCAAACCACAATTGGCAGATTCAGAAAAATACCGTACAAGACCAAACCCAAATAAACCAAACCATGAATTAGTGTGAAGTGTGAAATTGGCATTCTGCTACTTTATACACGCTTGTGTGTTTTCCACAAGTTTCTTTTTCCCGTGTTGCTATCACCTGAAACATTCGATGCACATACAATTAGCCCTTGACTTAGAACCACAACTGAGCCCAAAATTTCTGTTGTTAAGCAAAGTAGTTATTAGGTGAATTTTGCCTCATTTTGCTCTGTTTCTTGCCACAATTGTTAAGTACATCACTGCAGTGGTTAAGTTGGTAAACATGGTTGTTAAGTGAAATTGGCACCTGCACTGACTCTATGAGATCGCAAAAAGTGATCATGTGATCACAACCTTCATAAATACATGCAAATTGCCAAACATCTAAACTTTGATTACGTGACCACAGGGGATGCTGCATTGATCATACGTGTGGAAAACAGTCACAAGTTGCTTTTTTTTCCATTGACATTGTAACTTCGAACAGTCACTAAATGAATGGTTGAAAGTCAGAGATGACCTGTAGACATAAACATTCAAAATGATAGCTGGGAAAATAGAAAGGAATGCCAAGGAGATGAATTTGAAAAATGATAGAAGCAATTGAGCTTGTGACTTTCAACTTCCAATCTGTGTCATGCCTGTTGTTTTCATTTTTGCCCTTCCCCTTGTGATAATAATATATAGAAAGCTTTCCCAAATTGGGGGTGTGTGTGGCAGGGTCTAAAGAAGAGGAATTGTAGCTTAAACAAAGAGTTAAGGGAACAGTAGCTAGGCAATCTTTCTAAAAGTGAACAACTGTATTGAATGAAAATCCTTTGCAAATCACTTTTGCAAGGAAAAAGGAATAGACCAGTAATGATGCTTGAAGTTGAAACTGTCATATGTTCATCATCAGGAAGAACCACACAGAGAGCAGATTTAAACAGTGTTGTTTCTGAATCTAAAGCACGACAAAGTTGTAGCTGGGGACTTTCTTTAATTTTGTGAATACCTTCAGATGGGTAGAAGGAATTTCTCTAAAAACATCCCTTCTGGCTTCTTTTCAAGCAATAAGCTGTTAGGAGTTTGAAGATCAGCCAATAGAGGAAACCAGGTTGTTATTGGCATAATTTTAATCATGATAGGCAATTAGCAAAGCTTAATTATGTTTTTTAAAAAAAGAAAGAAAGCATGAGTGGCAATAATGAATTTCTCCAGTCTCTTGTGCTTCAAAAATAAAATAGTTGACCTATAAATAAATGACATTAGAAGCGGTATTTGCCAAATGGCCTAGCACTGATTACTTTATATTAGCTGGAGCATTCATATTAAAACTAGTGAAGAATATAAAACAACAGTAACAGATAGAAACAATCAGTTGTTAATCTTTTAAGGTGCTGCACCATTTTTCGGAAACTTCTTTTGCCTGAGTATGTTGCACCATTACGTTGCAACAATTTTTTTCCACTGAATGAACGCAATGCAACTGCAATTTGCAAATGTGCTGGGTTTAGTTTTAGTTTTTGGCAGCATAACCTTTTTTTCCCCACTGTTAAATTTGACCGCCTTCATTATTAGTTTGCAATCATTTTGAACAAAGTCTGCAGGATTTCCAACCCTTACTGTATGATTTTGGTGAAGCAAATACCAATTGAATGTTAGGAAGTCTTACTAATAAGAGTGTTCAGTGACAGTCTTTCTTCCTTACTTGGCTCCAGGATACTTGAAACAGCAAGGCTAGATAAGTATCTTGATTATATACTACAGTACATCAGATGATTGCCCTCTATAAACCTGAGGGTAAGTCTCTTTTTATATCCTCTCACTATTCCTGGTGTTTCCATAACTTTAGAGGGACCTGAGAGCCAGTTTCATGTAGTGGTTAAGGGATCCGGCTAGGAAGAGGCCTTAGGCACAAAGCCAACTGGATGACCTTCAGCCATTCACTCTCTTTTTGCCCTAGGAAGGAAGCAATGGCAAACCACTTTTCAAGAAATTTGCAAAGTCTGGTCTAGGCAGGAGTCAAAAACTGACTTGAAGACGTACACCCACACAAAAAATCATATTATGACATAGCATGGTCATAATAAACCATATTAATGGGAATATATAGCAAAGTGGGAAATGAATATCTGTTCAAATATGTCTCAGGCTTGGAATTCTTTTGGAATTGGACATCCTTCTCAGTTCATTAAGTCAGAGATTTGTAAGAACTACAGAATTAAGACTGAATATATGGTAAAAAGCCCAAAATGATTGGAAATCTCTAAATCTCTTTGATAAAGGAGTTGCAGAACTGCACAAATATGATTGCTATGGTGGGCATGGTCTTCAAACTAAATAAGTCAATTATCAGTATATTGAAAGACTTCCAAGTATTCAAGGAAAATATGATTCCTGAATCTTTGAACGACCAATATTTCCTCCAAGAAGGCAAAGAGCATTAATATGTATTGAAACTTTCCATGTGATAGACAGGCATTCATTGTCCTCCTTCGTGTGTATAAAATTGCAAGCACTTCCATGACCCCAGCTCCAGCTCCATGAAAATCAATGTTTTTGGTATCCTTTGTAAGAGCTTAAAAATCAAAGGGAGAGAATAGAAAACACTATTGGGCTCCCCTTCTTGATAAGGAGAGGTTCATTGGTAGAATATGGGGAAGGAGAATCATATACATCCCTTCTGTAGATTTGTGTTGATGAATTCTTGTAGGCAGGCCAATTCTGCCTCTGACATGGATAGGACAAACAGCATGCATTTGGGGCCCAGGAATAAGGTTAATAGTGAAATAATATACTGTAACTGATGATTGGCAAGGACTGAGCCTTTCCCAAATAAATCTGTAAGAGGTACTATTTGAGAGCAAGAGTGGAAAATCCCAGCTTGAATGGCGATAGATGCTAGAATCTGAGGGTTTACAGGGTTGAAACACAGGTTGCATATCATGTGTTGGAGACAATTCATTTTGTGTTTCCTGCACATCTACAGGGAAAAGAACTATGAACATGTTGGAAATGCTATTGGGTTTGTAAGGAAGACTCAAGTTGTCCATCCTTTTCTGCAGATGTTAGCCCTTTACAAGCAGGCACCTGGAGATCAGCTAAGTGGTTGGTGTGAGTTCAGGAAGGACAAACCTCATTCCAATTAATGTGTTGATGCAGGCTCTTTAAATGACAACCAATTAAGCTGGAGTCTATGCTAGAAGTCTGTTTAGCTATTTTGTAGAGCTGTGCAATGCTTTGGATTTGAAGGTGGAAAGGTGTGATGGAAATTGAACCTAGCACCTGTCTGCAATTTCTAAAAACTACTGTGCTATTTCTTGGGATTGCTCCAGTAATAGTAAGACTGTAAAGTGCTAAAAAAAACCAACTTTTTGCCTTTTAATCTGAAGCATTCTACAATTCTGTCTCATTTCTTGCACATGTCATGCTGAACTGAATATACAATAGATAGTAGTGATAAAATACTTTCATTTTGTGGTATTTAAGACTCAGATCCTTCTGTCACAATGCCTATGATTATGAAGAAAGACAGTAGCTCACTCATAAAACTTTTCATACCCTCATTTTGTGAGCCAAGCCAGGATTGATGGTTATACTTATTAGGCTGCAAGGCTCATTATAAAACATGTGAAATATTGTATTGTGGTAATGAGCTCTGAGTTAGAAATCAGAGCAATTATATAGAAGCATATTCCTATGAAAATGATAGAAGTAATTTATATCTCAGGTTATTTTTGTGAATCAATTGAAAATGTTAAACTAAAACTAAGTCAAATCCAAAATGGATGTACAAATTGTGAAAACTTCATTCTAAAAAAACAGGCTTATGCTACCTTGTGCAGTGTTAAAGCACCTTATGCTTTGTGGGGGATGGTGTTCATTGATTGATTGATTATGTTTCCTCAGTGTCAGTTTTTGCAACTATATATAAAAAATTCCCTTGTGTCCATGATGGGTGGTATATGTCTTCCTTTTGGGTCTTTTACCAGATGTCTGAGAGTTTATGAGTGGCTAGATAGCATAGTAGTTAGAGTGCTACCATGGATGTGGGAGACCAGGATTCAAATCTCAGCTGGTACCTACCTTACCATTAGGAGTCCTTGGGCAAAATCCCCAAATGCTTCACCTGCTACCTCAAAATATGAGAATGACATGAACTACGAGAGTCATATTGGTTTGAATATCACCTGGATTAACAAAATCCATGTCAGATGTTGTGGAACAAGGATAATCTGATGATAATTGGGCTACTACAATTAGCTACTAATTGTGGGAATGCTACTACAACAGTAGACCTATCGAGACCTGAAAACTTGGCTCTTCGAGCTGTCTGGCCCAGACTGAGGGGTTTTAATTTTTAATTGGGCTTTAGTTTTAAATTTCGGGGACTTGAATTAATTAATTGTTTTAACTGATTTTAATTTTTGTATGTTATGCTTTTAATTTTCCCTGTAAACTGCCCTTAGTCCTACGGGAATAGGGCGGTATATAAATGTAATAAAATAAATAAATAAATAAATAAATAAATAAATAAATAAATAAATAAATAAATAAATATGAAACACATGAGGGAACTTAGTTTCTCTGAAAATAAGACCCAGCCAGAAAATAAGCCCTAGTCTGATTTTTTAGGGTGCGCTTAACATAAGCCCTACCCCAAAAATAAGCCTGGGGTGGGTGTGGCCAACTCAGGAAGTGGCAAGCGTGTGGGGTTTGATGCTGCCTGGCAGCAGCCTCAGCCCTCCAGCCCCTTGGTGCAGCGCAGGTAAGTCCGAGCACAGCAGCAGAAGCAATGGGAGGCAGGCGATCCAGATGTTCTGTGTGGCTGCCTGGCTCATGGGAGGCTGATAGGAGGCTCGTGGTAGTATTGGCAGCAGGCAGAAGCAGAGGCATGGGGGAGGAGGCAGGCGATTCTGATGCAATGCCCACTCCATCCCACTGTCTCTTGATTTGCGCCAGGACACACAATCCCAATGTGCCACCCAGTTTGTCCCACCACCTCTTAGCTTGCCCGCACCCGTGCTGGGGCAGGAAATCCCAATGCACCACCCATTCTGTCCCACCATCTCTTCACTAGCCTGCAGCTGTGCCGAAACAGGCCATCTCAACACACTGCATGGCCACCTGCCTCGGTGCAGCCACAGGCAAGCCGAGACATGGTGGGACAGAGTGGGCAGCATGTCAGGATCACCTGCCTCCCCCCTGTGCCTCTGCTTCTGCCTGCTGCCAGTGCTGCCACGCAAGGCTTCCTGTGTGGCCACACAGCATGTCCAGATCACCTCCCTCCCTTCCGCCTGTCTCCCTGCACTCAGACTTACCTATGATGCTCAAAGGGGCTGGCGGGCTGCAGCTGCTGCTGGACACTTTCGGGCCCCGAACTCTCTCTGCCTCTTGTGCACACACCAGGGAGGTGGGGCACCTAGCTGGGCTGATCATCCTGATGCCGTGTTTCCCTGAAAATAAGTCCTAATGCGTCTTTTGGTGCCAATTTTTTTTTTTGAAGACCTGGCCTTACTTTCAGGGAAACACAGTATGGATAGAAAGAAAACTTCCATCCATACTAACTGAGAAACAACTAGTTATCCCAGTAAAGAGGAAGGTGATCTCACATCTTGAGATTAAAAAAAAACTATACCTTGATCTCATACTCAAGGAGGCCTGGAAGAACAACTGGATGTACAGCCCAACTGCTGAAACTGGAAACATCACTCACACCTATATAAAATCAACTTTAACAACGAATAATAGGCAACATACCCATGTCGGCTATGAATATTATCTATAATATTAGGCTTGTTTTGTTGGGACTAATTAGACTGATTTTTACAAGTCTAATTCATAAATCTATATTAATTCATATTCAACAAAAGGAGGACAGGTAGTCCTTGGCTTGTGACCACGATTGAGCCCAAAATTTCTATTGCTAAATGAGATATTTGCCCAATTTTACAACCTTTCTTGCCACAGTTTTTAAGTGAATCTTTGCAGTTCACACTTCTTAAGTGAATCTGGTTTCCCCATTGACTTTACAATGGGATTACAAAAGGTGACCATATGACCATGGAACACTACAATTGTCATACGTATGAGTCAATTGCCAAGCATCTGAATTTTTATCATTTGACCATGGCGATACTGCAACGGTAGTAAGTGTGAAAAATGGCCGTAAGTCACTTTTTTCAGTGCCATTGTAACTTTGAACAGTCAATAAACAAAGTGTTGTAAGTTGAGGACTACCTGTATATTTTTAGTTTGCTACTGTATGAAATAGTGATATCATACATTAATTCTGTAATATCCTAAAACCATCAGATTGTCTACATAAGAACAACACTAATAATAATATGAACGTTGGTCTCTAATTTTGCTGGGAAAATGTACTCTCACATTGCTAGAAGTAAAGTAGTTTGGATTAGCAAGGTTTAAGAACTGAGCTTCTATCAGACTTAAAATGCAGAGAACAGTGCCACCAGCACTGTTCATAGCTATTTGGACAGAGTGGTAACTTTTGCATAACATAACTAAGGAGCCATTTCTAAGCCATTGCACACCCAGCACAGGAAATCTGAGTGCCCTGGATAACAAATAGCTGTTTCTGACACAATATTTCCTCTCTGTGGATGAATACTCATTGAAAATTGTACATTAGGATGCAAAAGGATGCAGATTTCACAAAAAGGATTTCAAAGCATGAAGTTTTAATCTTCTGCTTATAATTTGTCTTTCAGATTCATACACAAACAAGCAAATGACTGAAGCATCTTAACAGAACAAATTCTTTCGTTAGAGGAGGGGACTTGGCAATGACTGGCTTCAGTAGATTTATCTTGTTGCTTTAAAAAAAATCACACAGGGCCCAAGACAAGAAGACCATTATTTTAAACTTATTACATTTTGGGGTATTTTTTTAAAAGAAATTAAATGGTAATTAGATGTTTTAGATCTTAGATGTCTTGGATCTCTTGGAAAACTACACAGGTAAATAAATTTAAATAAATAAAATAAAAGTAGTAGATTTCATTTTTTAAAAAAATGTATGTTTGAATAGTTTAAATGTTTTTAATAGTAATATATACTTCATACAACTATGTTGCATATGTTAGAATAGTAATATGGATGTATTAAAACAAAAACAAGTGGTGTGTAAAGTAGTTCCACTTATTTTATTTATTTTTTTATAATTTTATTATTTTGAGGGCTGTACGATGAATTGAAAACATTGGCATCCTAACCTAGTATTATATCGTTTGTGACATACCCCCAAATTTAAAAGCATTTTAAGAAACTACTTCAAGTGTCTGAACGTATGTTCTTCATATGAAGAAAACCTGCACAAAATTATATTGTATAACTACTTAGGTAAACTTAAATAAATTGGCCTCCTTGGGAAAATGTAACTTCACAGGAATAGCATGCATTAAAATAACCTTGAGGACTGTACTTTTCTTCCCACCAATGAAATCCATCTTTTATGAAAACACAAGATGACAAAAAATAAAGTAAAAAAGACTTCCAAAATTAGCTGTAACTACTAATAAATGGCATTGACCAATTGCTTTATTTTCATGTGCCGATTTGTACAAATCTCATTTGAATAATGAGAAGCCCAGCTGGTGCAAATCGTTAAGAACTGCATTTCAAAGCCATCTCTAATAGAAGCACATTCATTCTATTTTAACCAAGAACAAATTGTTTCAAATCATGCTTGAGTCTCTCAGATGTACTGAACACAAATCCAAATGGCTGCTTGGAAGGGACAATTAATTTATGGCTTATCTCATGCCAGATGTGAGCACTGACAGGTTGCTCTCCAACCATTGCCTGAACATCTCCCAAGTGAGTACAGTTTTGGGGTAGAAGAAACATCTCACTACCCACATAATGCAACCTTGGCAGGCAAAGTTGCTCAACAACCTGTTTATTAGTTGCTCTACTCCTCCCCTGCTGTTCTATTAATATAACGAATTGTTCACAGGTGCTCCAAATGAGGTTTAGACGATCATTGGGAATGTTCTTACCAAGCGCGCCAAATTAGGTAGAGCAGATGCATCAAAACCACAACAATCCCAATAGGGGAAAAAGTACAAAACATTTGTTCATGAAGGTCATTGAACATAAATGGCTTGCTAACCCTAGGAATAGTACAACAATTTAAAATGATGCCTTTAAACTATGTTGTGAAAAAAGATTTTTCCATGTGTCCAGTTCAGTGCTGGAGTACCACAAACAAGGATATCTTTTAAGAAAATAACCCATTTCCTTTAGGGGACAATGCCTCAGACTTTTATTATATACATTTATGGTTTTTTCACTGCTTGAGTAACAGCTAACAAGGAAATCAGTGTGAAATGTTAGTCAAGACAAAGCATGTTCTAATGCAATTGATGCCACTTATCAAATTTTGGTCTTAGACTGGCGTTCCCAGCTTGTGTCTTTCTGATTTGTAGAGACTATAATTCCTAGAATTCCCAGCCAGCATCAGTTTTCTGTCATAGTCACATAATTTGTAGAGGAATGATAGAGTTAATTGACAAATTACCCAAATGTATATTGCAACGCGAGCAGGGAAACAGTATAAAACCAAAGAATAAAATCTAAAATCCAAAACAATAAAATATGCAGAGCAATTAATTTTATGATACTTGAGAATTGATTTACATTGAACATGCGGTCATCCCTTGTTTGATTATCCTTTAGCTCTCAGCAAACAAACCAACACAAGCTCTCAAAAATAATCCCAGATTAAAATAAGAGAAGAGACAATCAGAACATTTTCTTCGTCACTACATATAAACACGAAGAAAGCATGGATAGAAATGTTTGACTTTTTTTTTTCTGGGAGTGACCTCTACATTTTGGACACATGAGAAGGTCAGAAGCACTAGAAAAATATTTCTTGTTGTTATGAGCTCCCATATATAGAAGACCATTTAAACCAGAAAGTGGCTGTAAAAAAAGCTAGTCTTCAGGCCCTAAATTATACTGTTGAAGGATTCAATAAACAGATGTAATTGCATTGTGCGAACATTTATAAAGGGGAAAAAATATAATAGAATCCAGAGGCAATCTGCTTCTACATATATTCAGAAGTAGCTTCCATGGTACTCAATGTAACTCTGCGCCAAGAAAGGGCATTGCCACCTTCAGTGAAAATGCTAAGATGCTTTAAGATGCTTTATCTAAACAGCAGATCTAAATGTTTCATCTGGACATAATTCACATTATATTGTAGAACACAACAGTTGCAAACTATTTGATACTTCAGTTATTTAGATAATGATGTCCACAAAAAAATCCACCCTGTTGGTATAGAAATTTTAAAGAGATAAAGTGGGATAGACAGTCATTCTGAACCCGAGGGCAAATTTGGAATTCGGAGAGCAAGTGGTAGGCCCTCTGCAAAGTAGTTCCCATAGGAGACTTTACAGCAGCTACAGTAGATCTGGACAGTCAGAAAACAACCATCTATCAAAACTCCAACTAGTGCCCCCAAATGTTCTTTAACTGCCAAGGACACTACTGAAAATAAATATTATATAGAGGCTGCTGTAGTGTTTGTTAAGTATTTTTAATACCTTGCTAGGCCCCAAACATGGGGCAAATCTTATTTCCTGTTTCAGCCTAACCCAAGGCCATCCGCAGGCTGTAGTCACAACAGTGACAGCTCATATTTGTGTAAATTTTTTTGGATTGCTAACAAAGAATTAAAGGGAGGCTGATATGGCCATTTCAAACTCATTTGTTCTCATCATATATATTCATTTTTATTTTTCCATTTCTTCCACAAACAAGTCAACAAATATACCGCAATATATAGATACATAAACTTAAGTTTGGGTGCTGCTCATCCATTTCCCCTTTCACTGCATCCACCCTCCTTCTCTCTCTTTCCTCTTCTCTACTTTCTTTCTCCCTTTCTCCTTTCTTTCCTACTTCCCTCTTCTTCCTCTCCTCTCCTCTTTCCCTTACCACTCCCTTCCCGTTTCTCCCCACTTCTCCTTGTCTTTCCCTCCAACCTTCCTACTTTCTTCCCCCTCCTCTACGCTCTTCCCTCTCTCCTCTCCTTTCTTCCCTCCCATTCCTCTTCCGATATAATTCAGGGGTGATGTCCGAGCAGCTCCTGTCCTTAGATTTTCAGTATCTGTATTAGGTATGATAACATTAATTTTCTATTACATAAATATTTCTATAAAACTGACTTTCTTGGTATATAGTTCTATAAATTTTTATACTACCTCCGGTTATGCAATACTGTGTCACCTGGGTCTCTCTCCTTATCTCCTCATTTTTCTTCCATCTAAATTAATGTTAGCCGTCTTTTAAGCATATTCTCTTTTTCACTCACTCCTAAAATTTTCCCCAAATTTTATAATACTCTGACTCGGTCTTATCTTTAATTATCATTGTTAATCTATTCATTTCCGAACATTCCATTATTTTCCTGATCACCTCTTCTTCTAGAGGAGCTTTCAGTGCCTTCCACTTTTGTGCAAACACAATCCTAGCTGCAGTGGTTATATGAATAATTAAATATGTGTTCTCTTTACTATATTTCTCTGGTAAAATACCCAACAGGAATATTTCTGGTCTTAATTCTATACGTTGTTGTATCATTTTTTCTATCCATGATCTGATTATGTTCCAATAGGTTTTAGCTTCTGTACACGTCCATCACATATGATAGAAAGAGCCTGGTATTTGATGGCATTTCCAACATTTCATGGATCTGTCCTTAAATATTTTAGCTAGTCTTTCTGGAGACATATGCCATCTGTAGAACATCTTTTTTTATTGAAAAGTTTTACAGTACATTTTATTTTTAAAAAAACAAAACAAAACCCCTCCCAACCCCCTCCCCTCTTCCCAACCCTCCCCAACACCTCCCTCCCTCTCCCTCCCCCCTCCCCGACTTCCCAGAGCTAAATACAAGGTATAACAGTAAAAACAATCATAATCTACCATATGCAAACAACAATAACTATTAAATCTATCGCACTTTAACTCTTATAAAATAACTACAAGCAATATAAATATCACATCAATACTTATTCAAATGCTAAGTGAAACTTTTTAGTCCCATATTTATTCTGATATAATTAATCCATTTTTTCCACTCCACAATATATCTCTGTTGCGAATGGTCTTTCAAGTACGCTGAGATCTTTGCCATTTCCGCCAGGTTGGAAACTTTTAAAGTCCATTCTTCTATAGTCGGCAGTTCTTCCTTCCAATATTGCCCTACTAAAGGTCTTGCTGCCGTAATTAAATTCAACATCAACTTAGTGTCCACAACAGTAGTGTCAGTAGTAATGCCCAGTAAAAACAATTGCGGACAAAACTTTATCCTTTTCTTAAATATCTTCTGCATATTCCACCAAATTTTAATCCAAAATGCTTTAACCTTTTTACAGGTCCACCATATATGAAAATACGTTGCATCTTCACCACCACACCTCCAACATTTAGGCTGGCAGTTCGGATACATACTTGCTAGTTTTTTAGGATCTAAATGCCACCTATAAAACATTTTATAAAAGTTCTCTCTTAAATTTTGAGCTTGCGTAAATTTTACATTTCTCACCCAAATCTTTTCCCAAGTATCCATTGTAATGACTTCTTGAAAATTCTGAGCCCATTTTATCATACAGCCTTTGACAAGTTCCGTCTCTGAATCAATTTCTATCAGTGCCATCTGTAGAACATCTTGTACATATTTTCTTTATACGCTGTCATCATTGTCAGTTTGTAGTTTCTTTCCCATAATTGCTGCCATCTATCTAATTCAATCGTATATCCAAAATTTCTTGACCATTTTATCATTGACTCCTTAACTTGCTCCTCCTCTAATTCCTTATATAATAAGTAGCTATACATTTTTAAAATCCATTATTCTTCAGTTCCTGTAAGTATTTTGTTGCGTAGTGGGTTCTGGAGAGCAGGATGGACACTGAGACGATGAGTACAGCATAGCTGCTCTTTATTAGGTGAAGGGACTGTGCTGGGGAATAGGGGTCACCTGCGCCCTTTATATAACTGGCCAGGTACACATCCAACCAATCAGGGGGAACCTCTGTTTCCCACCGAAAACTGATCCCGGCCACAACAGTTTCGGTTCAGCGCCACCTGGTGGTATCTGTTATGCCAGCGCTCATGGTGTTCCCTTAAGCCCAACACATAACACCTCTTCCCCCTTTGAGATCAAACAATCATCTTTATATACAGGGGTATACATACATAATTCAACAATAATGACATATCCCAGAATACAATGACTCTCAGCCTCCCCTCATTTGCGCACATAGTCAGCGAGGTAGGCGGGTGGCCTATGAGTCCGGGATGAACATCTTAGGGGTTCCCCCATATCCTGGACGGTAGGGTCAGTGGTTAAGTCCTGGCTGATCATTTCCAGTTGACCCACCCCAGAGTCTGACCCTGTGGCAGGGTTGTCACGGCGGTCCTGGGCCTGTTGTTGTCCCGGCCGGCCAGACAGGGTTCTCTGGAAACAGTTCTGGGTAAGTGAGGTCCTCCTCGGGCTCAGGTTCTGTTCTTTGTTGGTAGGGGGGATTTGATGTGATGATGGGTGGTCTTCCGAGTGGTTGCTCTGTGACCGTTCAGGAACCCGTTTCCTGACCTGGTCTATGTGCCGTCTGACCTGATGACCCCCCTCCACCCCTACTACGTAGGATAAAGGCCCAGTTTTGTCAACCACCACCCCTGGAATCCACAAATGTCCTGGACCGTAGTACCTGGCCCAAACCAAGTCACCAGAGTGTAATTCCCTAGGGGTTTGGGGTTGCTCCATCCCGGAAGCCACTCTGTCGGGGTGAAGTTTGTCCAATTTAGTGATGAGGCATCTGCCCCAACGAAGTTCTGCCAGACTCTTCCCTGTGGCTGTGCATGGTGTGGTATGTTGGGATAATAGGAATTCTGCCAACCTGTGATGCCAGTCACCGACGATGATGGGCCTGAGTGCGTCCTTGGTCATTCTCACCATGCGTTCAGCTTGTCCATTAGTCGATGGGTGGAAGGGCGCGGATGTGGCGTGTCTAATCATATTCACTGTCATGAAGGCCTGAAATTCAGCAGCAGTAAATTGAGCCCCATTATCCGATACCAAAACATCAGGCAGACCATGTGTGGCAAAAAGTCCCCTGAGCACTTGGATTGTTCTGGCTGTGGTCATATTGGGAACTGGCACTACCTCCAACCATTTGGAGTGGCTATCTACCACTAGTAGGAAGAGCTGTCCCTGGAATGGGCCAGTGTAGTCTATGTGGACCCTGGACCAGGGTGTATGTGTTGCCTCCCGTTTGTGGACAGGCACTTGGGGCATCTCAGGTCTGGACCTTTGACAAGTGTAGCACCCGTGTACCTGCTCTTCTATTGCCTTGTCTAACCCTGGCCACCAAAGATAACTCCTAGCTAACGCCTTCATTTGAACTATGCCAGGGTGCCCCTCGTGTAAAGATTGTAGGACTCTATCCCTCAGTGTGTCTGGTATGATGACCCTACTACCCCACAACAGGCACTCTTTATGGGCAGACAATTCATGTCTCCTTATGAAGTATGCCTGGAACTCCAAGACTGGACTTCTATCTTTCCACCCTGTGAATACCCAAGACTGGACCCTGCTCAGGATTTTATCTGATGCTGTCTCAGTCGCTATGTCCCTTGCATAGAGAGGACATTCTGGTAGCTCTTGGATTGCTAGTATCTGTGCAGCAGGTGCCAGATCTGGTTCTGTGGTTGCTAGGGGTAGTCTACTTAACCCATCCGCATGGGCCATTTCTTTCCCTGGTTTGTGAACCAGCTTAAAGTTGTATGCTGATAAGAAAATGGACCACCTAAGCATCCTAGG
Organism: Vipera ursinii; assembly: GCF_947247035.1. Classification (NCBI taxonomy): domain Eukaryota; kingdom Metazoa; phylum Chordata; class Lepidosauria; order Squamata; family Viperidae; genus Vipera; species Vipera ursinii. Next base: position 65,236,663 of record NC_139516.1, on the reverse strand, counting down.
GGAGAGAATTTGGGGGGCTTGTTTGTCCGTGGTGAATAACCCTAATAGCGGCTTATGGTCTGTGAATATTGTGAATTCCCTACCATACAGGTAGTCGTGGAATTTTTTGACCCCAGCCACTATTGCCAGGGCTTCCTTGTCTATCTGGGCGTACTTCCTCTCTGCCCCTGACAAGGTTCTGGAGTAGTATGCGATGGGCACCAGTTCCCCATTTCCCTCTAGATGGCTTAGTACTACGCCCACTCCATAGGGTGAAGCATCGCAAGCAATGCAGATGGGCTTTGTTTCGATGAAGTGGCTGACTGTAGACTTGTTTGAAAGTAGGGCCTTTAAGGATTGGAAACTTTTTCCGTGGACATTGGTCCAGCTCCATACAGCTTTCTTATCTAGGAGCCTGTGCAAAGGCTCAGCTATTGCTGCTTTGTGGGGTAGGAAGGAATGGTAAAAGTTTAGCAGCCCAAGGAAGGCTTGCAGTTCAGCCTTGTTCTTGGGAGTGGGGGCCATCTTAATTGACTTCACTTTGGATTCTGCAGGGTGGATCCCACTGGGATCTATTTTTTTTTAATCCCACTTATATCCTGCCCTTCTCCGAAGACTCAGGGCGGCTTACAATCTAAAGCACAATGTGCTTAGCAATAGCCTTCATTCTATGTATATACCTGCTTATTAGGGCTTTCGGGGGGCCCCAAGCAGCATTTTTACAAAGTCAGCTTATTGCCCCCAACAATTTGGGTCCTCATTTTACTTACCTCAGAAGGATGGAAGGCTGAGTCAACCTTGAGCCTGGTGGGATGCGAACCTGCACTAATTGCAGGCAGCTGGTGTTACTTAAGGAGGCATTAGCCCACTGCTCCACCAAGGGTCTTTTAAACCCCAAAAATTCTGTGGCTGCAACCCCAATGCTGCATTTGTCCCTTTTTCATTTGAGTCCTGCAGAACGAAACCTACATAAAACTGCCCACAGTCTGTCTGCCAGCACTTCTGTGTCCCCTGCAATAAGGACATCATCAAAATAAGGGCATACCCCTTGGATGCCCTTAAGAGTCCGCTCCATTACCTCCTGGAAGATTCCTGGTGCTATACTGAAACCAAATTGCAGGCGGTTGACCCTGAAGGCTCCCTTGTGTGTTACTATTGTTTGTGCTTCTGCCGTCTCCCTGGTAACTGGCAGCCGCTGGTACACCTGCGCGAGATCTAGCTTAGCAAAGATGGCACCGCCTTGGAGGGAAGCGAGAATGTGGCTGACCGTTGGGACCGGGTAAGCGTGCTGGTTAAGGGCCTGATTTAATGTACACTTATAGTCAGCACAGATCCTGACCTCCCCATTCATTTTGAGGGGGGTGACTATAGAGGTCTCCCACTCTCCCCCTTCTACCAGCTGCAGGACCCCCTGTTTGACTAGTTTGTCTAGCTCTCTCTCTATCTTGTGTTTGAGAGCAAAGGGAACTCTCCGGGGTTTAAACCTAATGGGCAGGATGCTGGGATTTAATTTAAAGGAGATGGGGGGCCCAGTGTACCTGCCTAGCTTGTTATCGATTATGTCTGCAAACTCTTTGCAGACAGATTTGATGCTATTCCCCTGGGTCCTGTGGATGCCTGATATTACTATGCCAAGTGCCTCAAACCAATCTAGCCCAACTAGACTAATTCTCCGGCCCTCAACTACAATAATATCCAAGTGCCCTTGGAACTGAAAGAGTGGCCTCCCCCTTGATTTTTAGTGGGGCGTTTTGGAAATCGGTGAGGATAATGTTGGAGGGCCTCAATTTGACCCACTGCTTGCTCCTGCTGCAAATAAGTTTAAAAATCTCATACGAGATGACTGAGACTGCAGAGCCGGAGTCAAGCTCCATTTTACAGGGAACGCCCTGTAAATGGACATCCAATTTAAATTTGAGTTTAAGTGGCTGGTGGGCCCCAGTTCAGCAGATGGCCCTCCGGCTTTCGAAACACCCTATGCTGGTCGGTTTCCGGGCCCCGGTACCTTTCTGCGACGCGTCCTCCGGCTGTAGCTTGAGGAGGCCCTCTCGTAAATGGCTGCAATATGGGCTGATTTTCTGCAGGCCCAACACGTGGCCAACTGGAACCTGCCGTTTGTCCGTGCATGGTCTCCATCGCAGCCTGCACATTTCGGGAAGGGAACTGCCTTCCGCTGGTTGTCCCGGCTTCCTTGTTGTCGCTCCCATTGTTCTGGCCTCCTCCGAAACTGGTCAATGCCGGTCTCCTCTGCTTCTCTGCTCCCGCCGTACGCAGCATCTTCAAGGTGGATGGATCCTCCTGGGCTGCTGGGTTGGGGTGCGGTCTAGACCACTTGCCCTGCGCCACCAGCCACCTCGTTGGCCAAGATCTCATCCTGAGCATCTTGGAGGGTTACGTTGGGCCTTGTGAACAGCCTCTCTTGCAGGTGTTTGTTGCGTAGGCCGAACACGAGCCGGTCACACAGCCTCTCGTCCAGATTGGAGAACTTGCAGAGGCAGGCAGCCTGCTGCAAGGCTGCAATGAACTCCGATGCCGATTCGCCCAGCAGTTGGACCCTCTGGACGAACTGGAACTGCCAGGCCAGCTCAGACATTCATGGCTTGAAATGCCCATTCAGCTTCTCAGTGAGGTCTCGGAATGAGAAGGTCTTGATCGGCGTTGGCGAGCACAGGCTTACAGGCAAGTCATAAATGGCGGGCCCACTTATGCAAAGCAGGGTTGCCACTTTCAGGCCATCTTTGGCGATCTGGTTCGCCCGGAGGAAATTTTCAACCTGTCCCAGGTGAGAGTCCCACTGTTCAGGGTGACGGATGTTGAATTCTCGGGGCTGGCCGATCCGTGCCATCTCTGCATCCTGCTTCCGTGAATCCTGCTCCACCGATGTGGCCGCTAGCGTGGTGACTAGCTGGCCATCAGGGGGGGGGAAAGATGCCTCTTTCCTCCAGCAAGCGATGCCATCTCCTAGTGACTTTCAGCTCTTAAGGTGAAGCAGGATCCCATCCTCGTTGCCACTGTTGCGTAGTGGGTTCTGGAGAGCAGGAAGGATGCGTACAGCATAGCCGCTCTTTATTACTGTATTTTTCGGACCATAAGACACACCTGACCATAAGAGGCACCCAGTTTTTAGAGCAGGAAAACAAGAAAAAAAATATTCTGAACCAAATAGTACCGGTATACCAAAACACGGCTTTTCAACCTTTTCATCCATTGTAACACTTTTAGGACAAGGCAATGTCTGAGTACCACCAGTCACCCAGCAACTTGACCCCCCCCAAAAAAGGAAAAAAAATGATAAAGTACAGGTAGTCCTCAACTTACAATGATTCAGTTAGTGACTGTTCAAAGTTACGACGGCACTGAAAAAAGTGACTTATGACCATTTTTCACACTTATGACCGTTGCAGCATCCCCAGGGTCATGTGATTTACATTTGGATGCTTGGCAATCGATTCATATTTATGATGGTCACATTGTTCCAGGGTCATATGATCGCCTTTTGCAACCTTCTGACAAAGTTAGTGGGAAAACCAGATTCACTTAACAATCATGTTACTAATTTAATTTCTCTCTCTCCTTCTCTTTCTCTCCCTCTCTCCCCCTTCCTCTTTCTTTCTCTCTCCTTTCTCTCCCTCTTTCTCTCTCTCTTCCTTTCTCTCCCTCTCCCTCTTTCTCTCCCTATTTTTCTCTTTCCCTCTATTTCTCCCTTTCTCTCTCTCCCTCTATTTCCCTCCCTCTTTCTTTCTCCTTGTCTCTCTCCCTCTCCCTTTCTTTATCTCCCTCTCTCTTTCCCTCTCCCTCTTTCTCTCTCTCCCTCTATTTCTCTCCCTTTCTTTCTCCTTCTCTCTCTCTCCCTCTTTCTCTCCCTCCCTATTTCTTTCTCCTTCTCTCTCTCTTTCTCCTCTCTATTTCTCTCTCTCCCTCCTTCTCCCATTGTCCCTTCCTTCTTTCCTTCCTTCCTTTCTTCCTTCCTTCCCTCTTTGTCCTTCCCTCTCCGCATTAGAGCACTACCCGCGGAGGTGGCCCTGCAGCCCGGCTTTCTCTTGCAGAAAGCAAGCTGAAATGGAGCGAGGGAGATTGCCAGGAACGTGAATCGGCCAATCTCGCACTCCTGCAATCTCTCTCGCTCGGTTTCAGTTTCCCTTGCTACAAGAGAAAGCAGGCTGAAACGGAGTGAGGGAGATTGCGGCAGCACGAGATCGGCTGATTCGTGTTCCTGGCAATCTCCCTTGCTCCATTTCAGCCTGCTTTCTCTTGTAGCAAGGGAAGCTGAAACCGAGCAAGGGAGATTGCAGGAGCACGAGATTGGCGTTTCTCAGCACGTGCCTATTCGTGTGCTCCTGGCAATCTCCCTTACTTTCCACTTGCGGAGGTTGGGACTGGCCATACGGATCACCTTCAGACCATAAGACGCACCCTCGTTTTCCCCCCCCACACTTTTTTTTTGGGGAAAGTGCGTCTTATGGTCCGAAAAATACGGTAGGTGAAGGGACTGTGCTGGGGAATAGGGGTTACCTGCACCCTTTATATACCTGGCCAGGTACACATCCAACCAATCAGGGTGAACCTCTGTTTCCCGCCAAAAACTGATCAGCGCCACCTGGTGGTATCTGTTATGCCAGCGCTCACGGTGTTCCCTTAAGCCCAATACATAACATATTTCATCTAACTCTGTTCTCCCCAAATTAAAACCATCTATTTAATCATCTTTTTTATATCTAGATTGTATTTGCATTCTTATGTACCAATCCATCTTTATTCCTTGTTCCTCTAATTGTTGTTTGGGTTTCAGCTTCCCTGTGTCTGTTAGTAGGTCTTTATATCTTATAATGTTTCCCATGTTAAACATATTAGGGTGTATTAACACTTCCATAGTTGAAAGCTAATCTGGAATCCTCAAGTAATGCTTCCTCTTTATTTTCTCCCAAACCATCAATAAAGAATTCCTAATAAGATGTCTCTGGAAATAGCTGTGTATTCTATTTTCCCCATACCATATGAATGCATGCCATCCCAACTGTAAATCGTGTCCCTCTGATGTCAATAATCTAGTATTCCTCAGTAAAATCCATTCTCTCATCCATGACATTGCTGCAGCCTGGTAATATAATTCCCAATTAGGTAAACTAAACCCACCTCTGTCTTGCATCCTGTAACATTTTTAAATTAATCCTTGCCTTTTCCCCCTGCCAAATATATTTCAAAATTATTTTATCTAGCCCCTCAAAATATTTCTTTTCCAATCTTATTGATATTGTTGAAAACAAAAACAACAATCGTGGTAATATATTCATTTTGATTATTGCAATCCTACCCATTAATGATAGTTGTACCTTTTTCCATTTATCCAAATCTAATTCAATTTGTCTTTTCAATTTATAATAGTTATCTTCTTTAATTGTTATACATCTTGCTGTCAGGTGAATTCCCAGATATTTTACCTTCTTTACAATCTGTATCTCCAGGGCTTTTTTTCTCATAGAACGCTCAGAATGGAGTTCCGGCACCTTTTTTGGATGGAACCTTGTAGGGTAGGCAAGGCGGGTTGTATGACATGTGTGAGTTCCGGCACCTTTTTTTTTTTTTACAAAAAAGCACTGTGTATCTTTAACTTTCCCATCAATTCTTTTTTTTTCAGTAATATTTTCCGCTGACATTTTTGTTTTATCTTTATTAATCTTCAAACCTGCTACTTCACCATATTTTTCTATTTGTTCTATTAATACAGGTCCTGTCTCTACCGGCTCCTCCAACATAAATGCTAGATCATCTGTGAAAGCTTGTAGCTTATATTCTTCTCTCTTAACTTTCATACCTTTTATATCCTTATTCTGTCTTATAGTTCTATTTAGTAACTCTAGTGTCAGTACAAACAATAATGGGGATAAAGGGCATCTCTGCCTTGTTCCCTTCATAATATTAATCTTTTCAGTCATATCTCCATTAATCATTATTCTGGCTATTTGCTTATTGTAGATTGCTTTAATTACATTTATAAATTTCTCCCCAAAATCCATAATCTGTTGTTGTCTTATCATGAATTGCCAATTCACATTATCGAATGCTTTCTGTGCATCCAAAAACATCAATGCCATCTGTTTTTCGGGATGTGTTTCATAGTATTCTAATGTGTTTAATATAATTTGCATATTGTCTCTAATCTGTCTTTTGGGCAGGAACCCATTTTGATCCAAATGTATAAATTCATTTAGGAACTTTTAAGTCTTTTGGCCATGATTGATGAGAATATTTTATAGTCCACATTCAGCAAGGAAATCGGTCTATAGTTCTTTATTTTCTGTATTTCCATTTCTTCCTTTGGTATCAGGGTAATAAGTGCTTCCAACCACGCATCTGGTATCTTAGCTTCAGAGAGGAGTTCATTATAGAGTTCCAGCATTACATTGCCTAACAGTTCCTGCAATGGTCTATAATAGTTCCGCTGGTAGCTTTTACCATTCTTTTGTTTTTTAATTGCTTCTGTTAATTCCATCATTGTTATTCCCTCTTCTAGTAACTTTTTAATTTTCTCTGGTACTTTAGGTATCTCTGTTTTTTTTCCAAGAATTGTTTTATCCTATCATCTGAAACTGCTTGTTACTTACATAAATTCTCATACTATTCCCAAGCTATTTTTTCTTTTCTTCATTCCGGTGTTGTAAAGTCCCCTCGGCATCTTCCAGTTGTTATAATACATCTCTTCTCTTTCTCCTTTTTAATTTTATATGTCAACCATCTCCCTGGTTTCTTTGCATGTTCAAAAAAGGTTTGTTTAGCCGCCTTTATTTTCATTGACTCTTCATTTTCTGTTAAGTTCATTTTATGCTTGTTCAACTCCATTAAATTTTTTATCTTTTTGTTTTGTGTATCTTTCTGTAATTCTTTCTCAAGAGTCCTATATTCTTCCTCCAGTTTTTCCCTAATTTGTCTTTTCTGTTTATTCTTTTTCCCCATATAAGATATAGCAAGTCCTCTCATATACGCTTTCGCCATATTCCAGAAATTTTGAAGTGAGGTATCTTCTGTTTTGTTTTCCTTGAAGAAGAAAGTCATTTCTTTTTCCATATATTGCTGGAAGTCTTTTTCATTCAATACAGTTTGATTTAATGTCCATCTTGTTCTTTTTTTGTCCTTTCCATATAATTGTGACTGGGTTGTGGTCCGCCCATGTGTTTGTTTCTATGTTTATATTTTGTGTACTTGTAAATAAGTCTATTGATGTCCATATCATATACCATATTTTACGTCATATAAGACGACTTTTTAACTCATGAAAATCTTCTCAAAAGTTCGGGGGTCGTCTTATAGGCCCAGTCATATTATATGCCGGAAAATAGTACATAAATCAATCGAGCATCCCCGTTCATGCAAAGCAACTTCAAGCCTCCTTAGTCCAGTCCCTCCTCCAATGTGACTCTCCCTTCCCACCCCCAAGAGCCTCTAAGCCCCTTCCCCTCCCCCTTGCAAATGCCAGACCCCGGGAGTGGCAGGAAACCCCTCCCTCTCACCCAAGCGGCATCTGAGTATAACCAGAGCGCGCCCTGCTACCTGCTATCTCTCCCGGCAGTTGTCTTCTACCCCTGCAGGAGGACCCTGGGTAGAGGGGGTGGCATGTCGGGCCCGGCAGGCCCGACATTCAGCGGTGCCTCGAGACCACTCACCAGCGATCCAGCAGACACCCGCATCCGGCCTTGCAACCAGCCACAGAAGCCCGCGCCCAGCTTTCCTTCCCCCCACCCACACCCGGCTACCGGTTCCTGGGCCCCGGCCCCAGCCGCAGGCCAGCTCGCCAGCGACCAGGCCAACGGACTCCCGGCTGCCAGATGCTGCGCTTTGGGAGACGCTCCCCGGCGGGTTGGGGAGGGAGTGCCAGGCCGCCGCCAGGCCGTTCCAGGAACTTCTGGGGACTTCTGGCGGGCCTGGTGCCCCTCTCGCCCGCAGACCATGCAGCGGCCCTCACCAGCCAGCCTCAGCATGGCCGCCCCAAGCCCAGCTCTCCAGCGCGTCTTCTGAACCCACATGGCTGACTGCCTCCTGGGTGGGGCTTGGCTCCAGACACGCAGCTGCTCCGTCTGCAAATGTGCTCTCAAATGGGTGGGTGGAAGGAAAAGCCCCTTTGGGCTTCAAAAGGGAGGCTTTGCACCATCTGCATCAGATGGGGCTGAATTGGGCTTGTGTCGGACACTTGGCAACTGGCATGTATGTATTTTCCGGCGTATAAGACGAAAAATCTTGAAAATCTTCTCAAAAGTCGGGGGTCGTCTTATACGCCGAGTCGTCTTATACACCGGAAAATACGGTATATTCTTGACCAGGACAGGTGTCTGTTAGAATAGAATGTATATTGCTTCTTTTCCGGATATTTTTCTCTCCAAACATCTAATATATTTAATTCATCCACCATATTATGAAAAGATTTTGGAAGTGTTCTCCTTAAGGTCTTGGGTTATTTTTGTCATATTATAATCCAGCTTGGCCTTTATGATAGCATTGAAATCTCCAATCATACATATGCTTTCGAATTCCAATTTTATTATTTTCTGGTATAATTTTGAATAGAAATTTTCTTGGTTTTCATTTGGGGCGTAAATCACTACCAATAAAGCTTTTTTACAATTCATAATTACTTCCACCATTAAAATTCGCCCTTCTTCATCTGAATATATCAATGTAGTTTGTATTGCTTTTTAAATAAATAATACCACACCTCTTTTACTCTGATCTGCAAGTGAGGTATATAATTTTCCCAATTTTGGATATTCTAGTAGATTTTTATGTTGTTTCTTAATATGAACTTCTTGTAAGCAAATTATGTCCATTTTTAATTTCCACAATTTATTTAGTGTTCTTTTTCTTTTTATAACCAAATTTAGTCCATTTACGCTTATCAAAATTGCTTTTATCTCTTCTTCCATGATTATTTATTTGAAGTTTTAGTTGCTGTCATTATTCTCATCTCTCTTTGCTCGTTTGCCTCTTTTGCTCTTGTCCCTTGTCTCACACCCTTTCCTCCTGTTCTATGCTATACTTACTCCGTTGCTTCTCTGTCTCGTCTCCTTGCTGTCTGATTACTCTTTCCCCTCTCAGCCTTTCTTCTTCTTGCTGGCAACTTGGTTTTGCTGGTTTACAATAAGAAACACAACTATATAACCAAAATAGAATCATTACATTAAAATTAGAGAATATTATAAATGCATGCAGTTTATTTAAAGAAAGAAAGAAATGTGGGATGCAAGAGAAAAGATACTGGGAAAAGCTAAGAGCAAGAGGAGAGAGAGTGTGTATTGAATTTAGTATGTATGTTATGTGTGATAATATTAAAAATATGCATACTTAAATCATGTCTGGATTTGAAAGAGGTTTGGACTCTGTAAAACATCCGCAAAAAGACAATATTAATAAAATGTTGCAGCAGATGAATTTTCTGGAAAGTCACTGTTTATCAATCAAGGAACAAGAAATGAGAAAGACGAGAATTTAAACCCATTCCTTCCACATTTGAGACAAAAAAAAAAGTAGGTGGGGAGATTGTAGCCAATGGAGATTGTCCCATATACAATAAAGAAAGATAACATAATTGATACTTTAAGTTTTATCAATTCATCAGGTTACAGCTGGACGTAATTATCCTACAAAGGAGAGATACACAAAACTCTTTTAGAACGCTCTAGTAAACGGTGGCAGAACTGTATAACTCTGTGTTTGAGCAAAAGCTGCTGGCTTTGATCCAGATGTACAGTATATTGGTTTCACCTTTGAACAGAACTCTGCTGAAAATTTGTTCTGCAATTTTAATAACCAGGGAAGTGAAGTGGCAGTTGCTATATCCCTAGCTATAGGTGGTCCTTGACTAATAACCACAACTGAGCCCAAAATTTCTGTTGTTAAGTGGGACATTTGTTAAATGAGTTTTGCCCCATTTTACAATGTTTCATGCCACAGTTAAGTGAACTATTGTAGTTGTTAAGTTAGCAAGATGGTTATTAAGTGAATCAGACTTCTCCATTGACTTTGCTTGTCAGAAGGTCTCAGAAGGTAATCAAATGATCCCAACAGACTGTGACCATCATAAATATAAGTCAGTTGCCAAGCATCTGAATTTTGAAGCTGTAACAGTCATAAGTGTGAAAAACGGTCATGTGTCACTTTTTTCAATGACATTGTGATTTTTAAATGGTCATTAAAAGAAATGTTGTAAGTCAAGGACTACCTGTATTTCTGTCTCCCCATGGAATGTGCTTAAAGGACTCAGTCTACCTTCCCAGAGGTAGGACTGTAACTTGTAATTACTGAATTATTTCATGTACTAAAGAGGAGCAATTTCTAAGTATTGCATGCTTTAACCACAGCTTGTTTATTAAAACAAAATAAGGAGTCTTCATCACTGCTCCATTCACAAAGTAAAAGATTTCCATGAAAGTGCACAAAATTGTATTTCAACTACTTGGCAGAGATATGCACAAGTAGATATAATGAACCTCTTAACCACGAGGAGCAAACCCAGCACAAACCATTGTGTATCAAATTGACAGTGCTATGAAAGATCAGGTTTTGAATAATCTTACAAAATTACATTTGATATTCTATTTTGTGGCAGCCCTGATAGTGCCTTTCTGAGCAAAAGCAGCACAACTGGAAATGTAAAAATTCTCTTTGTCTCATCAGTTGAAGCAGCAAATAAGATGCTATGAAAACAATAGAAACTTCTTCCAGTCATGCTTGTTATACATCAGTCCAAGTGGAACATGAACAGATTATCTGTGTGAAGATGCCATTAGAGAAGATATAGTTTCTGCAGCCAACATGTCAAGTAGATTTTCAATTATTGCTGATGAAACTGCTGACATACCTGGAAATGAGCAATTGTTACTGGGTGTACATTTTACATACTTCTGGTACTGAAAGGATTATTTGAAAGGAGTTTCTTGGTTTGGCTAGATTCAATGAATTGAGTGCTATCACCATTGCTCATTTAATTAGGTATGAGAGCACAAACTCTTGCCTAAATCTAGGGGTTATTTGGCCAAATATACAATGGGTGTTGTCCTATGGTAAAAAAAGAAATAGTGCACAGCTGTAATAAGAAAGAGATATCCCAAAGTTGCTTCTGTTTCCTATGCAAACATAGACTTGATCTGGTGGTGAATTATTTCAGTGCTGCATCTGAGATAAGACATTCAGATGGCACAGACAAGGGCATGGGGGGGGAGGTTTCTTCAGTGAGAGTGCAAATGGAAAATACTTGATTCCAAGTGTTCACGGACTAAACACGGTTGACTGCAAAATATAAGAATAACATAATTTTTTACCACCATCTTTGCAAATATTTTTGATCAATTGAGCAGTGATTGTTGCAACTTTAGGGAAAAGACATTACAATGCATAGGAGTAGCAACTGTCTTTCAAGCATTTCAATTTTCTGTTTCTCTCTTATTATAATTTCAACCTACTTGTCAGAACGGAAGTCAGTGACAAAAGTTCAGCAGGCCATTCAGCTTAGTTTCATGCAAGTGCACAAAGTCTGACAGGACTTCCTGAGAGTCTCTCAGGGTTACAAGGAAACACAGAAGAACATTTCAAATGAGCCATTACAGACATTCAAGAGGTAGCAGTTAAGGTGGCCACTGAATTTTTACATGATGATGATGATGATGCGGTTTACAAAAATACCACTCAAATTATGTGACTCGATGGTGGGAGAATACTACCATCATTCAATCTGTATAGCCCATTTGGACTGAATAATATTATCAGTGGGATACCAGGTTTTTCCAGAAAGCAAATGAGCCTTCATCCCCCCTCCCAGTTCACACCATATAAATAGCAAATCCTGGAGAAAGATTGGAAAAAAATGTTAATGAAATTATGGAGTTGAAAATTTGGAAGCTGAGGTATACACCTGGTTTGAAATTTGGCCAAAGAACATAAAAGAGTTCTAAAGCTACAAAACTGACTTTTGAATTTGCTGCAACACCCTCGTCTATTTCCTTCAGCCCAGCCAGCAGTTCTAATCTCTTTGACACCATCAGTAGCAACCTGTACAAGGGGAAGGTCACTCAGAACAATCAGAACTGTGAAAACCTGGTTGAGATCAACAGTAGCAGATGGCCGATTACCTGGACTTTGCATGATGAATGTTTGCTGAGGAAGATTAATGAAAGCAAGGACAAACTATTTCAAACACTGATTGACAAATTTGGGGAACATCTCAGGTATTTGCTTTTCCTGTTTCAGGAATAGCTGCTGAAGTATACAAACAATTTGATCACAGATCTGATAAGAGATGACAATATGTGCTCGTATGTTAAAACTCATTCAACTTTACATATTTCATTGTACAAACCCAGGCTGATTAAGCAGTGATTAAGTTTTCAGTTCTTGTTCGGTGACTTCAAAGTTCCTAGAAACTGCTTAGGGACAATATATCATGTGTAAATGACTGAGAATAGGATCTCCTCCAGAAGACTTTGAAGCCAATTTAAATATGTTATCGTTTGTAACGATATTGTGAAACCTGTCAAAAAGCCAGTGTGGCTATGTGTTACTCTTTTGTATTTATGGTTTTATCTATGGTTGCTTTAATCCTAGCATGTAAGATGTCTAGGATGGATGGATGGACGGACAAACAGACCGATATGACCTTATAGTTGTATGTTTAACTCTGTATAGTAGTTTTATTGTACAGTTATTATGGCATGGAAAGCTTATTATGATAGAAAACTGTCAGATTTCCCAGTGACACTTTTACAGTCCCTACTGCATACTTTCTGAGTTCTTCCTGGTGTAGCAGTAACTTAAAAACATCAATAATATTTTAACTTCCTAGCTGCTTAAGAAAACCTGAATTTATTTTTTTGCCTGACATTTTGACCTTTCATATTCAGATTCCTACATCTACTTAAGTATTTTGGCAGTGTTCTATGATGGCCTAAATTACAGAAGCACAAGAGGAAAGGGAGATGCAGTCTTTAATGCCCAAGAAGGAGGAATAATCTAGGTTTAGATAATAGTAGCATATAGTTGTATGAGAGACTTTCCTGGCAAGAATACAAGCCCTATGCTGACATAGTATTCTACTTACTGAATAATTAAGAACCTTCTGCTTCTACTTTTCCTTGGAGGTCTCCCATCCAATTACTGACCGCTTCCCACTATGGTTAACTTATAAAGTCTGACAAGAGCAGACCCCAAGGTAGAATACCTATTTAAACATTTATTTGGGTCAATGACACATTTATACCCACTGCTCATGACTAAATATACAAATACAAAATATAAAAATGGAAAATTGAGTGAGACAATCTATTGGCAAAGAAAGACAATTGTTCCTTTGAAATAATTATGTCTTTCATAGATGTACAGTAAGAGGATTACTAATAGTCTTATATTGGTGTTTTTATAAAATGTTGGGGTTTGGTTTTTTTTGCCAAAAATGTGTTGGCAAAACTGTTTCACAATATCTTATTTTAGGATTGTATGTCCAATGTCAAAGGTTCAAGTGATCGAAGTGCCCACAATATTTATGCACTCATTATTATATTTATATACCATCAACTCCATATAGTTTCCGAGCAATATCTTCATAAGCCCATATAATGAATGATCAAAATCATTGAACTCTCTCTTGGTATCCAAAGTTCTAGCAACAACATAAATTAAGAGCTCCGTGAAATAGTTCCATTTTCACTGCTTTCCTAAATACCATTACGGAGGGTACTACCTGGATCTCAGGAGGCACCAAATCACCCCATCTACTCCTGTAATCATCAAGCAGAAAGAGTGAGAGTGAGAAAGAATACAATAAAACATTACTTCTGTTGTAAAAATATTTGAGGAACAAATATTTCTCCAAAGTTCATTTTAGGCTGCAATTTGGGAAATATGGTGGGAGACAGGAAGTGACTCTTTGTTAGGAAAAGTGGGATCACCAGTCTCACTTTTCAGCTCCTCAGCCCTGGTACCTGCCAGCAGTCCTTCAGAGTCCCTGGCTTTTTGCTGCTGCTTTTGAATGTTGGCTTGGTCTGTCCAGTAATAAGGCCTCCCTCACTAATGATGTTATCACTGTCGAGAGGGCCAACCAGACATGTATCACAAGGCTTGGCTGGGGAGGTTAAGCAGGTAGCTCTTTTGGAGATATCCACAGCTTGGTGTTGGGTATAGCATCAATCAAGATCCTGGGGTAGGAGTAGAAGTGTGGGAATTGTCATTTAAGAATCTCTTATAGCCTTCAAGGCAAGGTATAGTCTCTCTCTCTCTCTCTCTCTCTGTGTGTGTGTGTGTGTGTGTGTTTTTCTGTGTCTGTGAGTCTGTGTATATGGGTACAGGTCACTGGATGTGAGATGCCATTCATTAAGTTGGGCTTTAGGAATCTGTTGAGATTTATTTATGTATTTATTTAATACATTTATATAGCTGCCCAGCTCAGATATAGAGACTCCAAGTGGCATACAACATTAAAAAATTCAACAATGTAGAAACCCCTGTTGTTGTTACCTGTGCAACAACAAACATGATCAGAGAAGTCACTTGATTGCCTCTAAATCAACCTAACATCTCCAGATCTGCTTATAGAACCGTGTATTCAGGGCCTTCTGGAAAAGTAGCAACTGGGATAAATCTTATTTCCAGGGAAATTATGTTCCAAAAGGAAGAATCCATTTCAGAGAAGGCCCTTCTTCTAGTGTCCCTCAGGTGAACTTCTTTAGTAAGTGGGACCCACAACATACCTACCTACCTTCCATCTTCTGAGCCAGGTACAGAAGGTCCTGCAAATCCCAATGCAGGGCTTTAAAGGTAATAACCAGTACCTTGAATTGTACCCGGAGGCAAATCAGCAACCACTGGATATAGTTTTTAATGTTTTATATATTTATTGAGTTTTTTTAAAATTAAGTATCATATGTTTCCCAGAGTCACATTTTTGTGAGATAGGCAGACATATAAATTTGATAAATAAGTAAATAAGTAAAATTCCATACATACTCATTAGAAACCAAATTTTATCAAATTAAAAATATTACATTTGAAAATCAGTGTATGTATAGATTTTCATGACAGAACTGTGCTAGTATAATGCTTGTTTCTACTGCTATGGGGAGAAATATTCATGTGCATGTAAATGCCCTCATTCAATTATCTTCAACGTAAAGTTATGAACTAAAAATATTTTGCATTAAATTGGAACAGATTGCTTATGGTAACTCTTGCATAATGAAAGAGTACAATGAAAAATTGCAATTCAAATTACTTTTCAAGTCTGTTCAATTTTATTTTAATTTTTATATAGAAAATTGCACAGTATAATTACAGCATGCTCATTTATTCATACAAAATCTCATGAACAAATATAAAATATATTTATAAACTGTGTAAAATATATATTATATATTGTGTGTGATTCAAATCAATGAATTATAATAGAGAACATCAAATTGGCTATCCTTATTCAACTTTCTTATTTCCATAAAAGGTCTGGCATTACTCTGTATAGAAAAGTTGCAACTTATGAAAATAACCACAGTTAAGACTGAGAGTCCAAAGATATTAAAATAACAACTTAGTAAACGGTATTGTACTGCATAATCATTATCCAAAGCAAAATTAGGAATATTTAATTCAGTTATATCTAGTATATAACAGCAGGATTTTATTAGAACATAGCTCGACAAGCTGGGCCCCACAGACATACCATGTTCCTATGTGCCTTAAATGCCATCCTTGTGGGGATGCTTATAACGGCTGGAGACAAATTTAAGTGGCACATTCATTGCCATCATTGTCTTTTCCTCACATGAGGTAAAAAGTAGGGCCACACATCACTCTGAACTTGGAGAGAAAGATGCATTGCAACATTCGGAGGTCAAATTGGACCTGTCAGCAACAATTTAAAGCAGCTGCATCTTTTCCTAGGATTGCACAATAGTAAGGACAGATGGATTTGGTTTAAGGAATTGCCAGCAGAAGCTACTTATGTGAAAATACCTTACTCCCTTTTAATTTTTTGAGACTATGTCGATTACTAAAAGATAAGTGAAGATATGTATAAAATGAATCTGATAGAAGATAGGTGAAGCTCAAGGAAAAATAAATAAAGATGGAATGGCAAGAATAGAATGCATGTGCAAAATGTGTTTGTTGTTTAGCAGAGGTGGTGAAAGAAATGAAAACAAAGTTAAATGCAAATTAAACAGATGCTTAATTTGTCTGTAACTCTTCATAGACTATATTCCTTTTCAGATTTTGGCCAACCCTGTTTTTCCATGTACTATCTGACATATTCCTTAACTCTAATGAAATCCCTTAATTTTTTTTCCTTAAGTTGACTAGCAATGGTTTAAAAAATTAGGAACAATGGCTTGTTTAAAACTTCAGTCATACCTGAAGTTCCCTAGAAGACCTTTAGAAGTTAAGCTTTTTCCCCCTTAAGAAACAGAAAATATGTTTTTTTTAACTGAAAACACATTAGAATCTAGCTGGAATCTGGCCTGTGTATTTAGTCATGCACGAGGAAAGGCACAGACAAAAAGCAGAATAATTCTAAAATGGCTACTGCCCATATATAAGAAATATATGAATCATGATTTCTGTTGGGCAATGATTTTAGTTTCAATATTAGTTATGGGAGCACTATTACAATTTCCTTCATTAGCCAAATGCTACTGTCTAATAGAACCCAAAACAATGACACTCTTTAAGACTGGATTTTAGTTTTCCCAAAGATTGTTCCCCTGATGTCCATTAATATATACAGTATCCATAAATATGGATATATCTGCAGAACAACCAAACTCAGAAAGCACAAGGACTCCCGTATCTACAATATGCTTGGTGGGGGCCAAGAGGGGCTTTTTCAGTTGCTGCTCCAAGCTTTAAAATTCTCCACCTGTCTGGCTTCCCATTTATGAAGTCCCTCTAACTTGCAAATACGTTATTATTTAGATAGGATTTGTTATTTATAATTTGAGTTACCTCTGGAACACATGAATGGTAGAATAGCATTGCCCACAATTCCCACCACAGTTTGAACTGGATAAATATTCTTTTTAAAAAGTAATCTTTTAAAAATGTGCATAGACTTTGCAGGAGCTGCTTGATGCTGCTTGAATGCCGAGGAGAGGGGGAGCTGGTGAACTTGCTGTTCATTTAATTCTTTATGTACATTGTGAAGAGTATGGGCATATGGCCACAGTAGAAATTTCTATGTCTCTAAATTGGTAGTCTGACATATATCGTGGCAGGGCTTTTTTTCTCATAGAACGCTCAGAACGGAGTTCCGGCACCTTTTTTGGATGGAACCTTATAGGGTAGGCAAGGCAGGTTGTATAACATGTGTGAGTTCCGGCACCTTTTTCTTTTACAAAAAAAGCACTGTATAGTGGTGTCATATTTTGCTACCCTACGAAGAAATTTGCTCCAAATTCATAGGCCTAATTCCTTGGTAACGTAACTTTTGAAGAAGCTTTTGATGGACAACACTTTGCGTACTTTCTTTAGTATAGATTCTTTCAGGAAGTGATATGTGAATGCCCCTCTCTCTCTCTCTCTCTCTTTTTGCCTGTAGGGAATTGAGAAGCTGCTGTTTGTGGTGAAGCTGCCATAACAGAATAGGTTTAATGGGTCGTGAATTCTGCATTGAAATGATAGCTTCTCTAGGACTTCTGGTCTGCTTTCACAGGCCCAGTGCTTAGCTAGAGACCTAGACAGTAGACCTATTGCCTCAACAGCAAGTGCATTAGACTACATATGCTCAGCTCATTGACTCTGAAGGTAACAGCCTTAAATGCCTCATTAAATTTTCATGGGTGACTGAGAGGAGCCAGGAGGAAACAAAACAAAACAAAACAAAACAAAACAAAACAGTCCTTCAGTTGATTTGTTCTTACAGTGTATGATGTTTTCCAGAAAGGGAAAAATAAATAAATAACAACACTGACATGTACAGCAAGAAACCATTTCTCAAGAAATGGTCCATTGGGAAGCTTTCCCCCCCCCCTCGACTCGAAATTTTATCTTTCTGCAACAGGGCTCATTAATGGAAAAAAATGGTTGACTGTTACAAAGAAGCGTAGAAAGGTGCAAGATTCCGAAAGAATGAGTCAGAGATCTGATTTCTCCTCCTTGCCCCCATGAAATAGGCTCAGAATCCATAGCATTTCTCAACAGATCCCTTTGTAAATTTAGTTTGCTTTACACAACACTGCCTCATAGATGGGCTAGTAGCGAGTTCAGCTTGGAAAGAAATGACCTCCTCGAAGGAATTAGCATATTCACTCTGTTTTCCTCCTACAAACCGAACGCGTCACTATATATATAATTTTCCAGCAACTCTCTTTAACTCCACCATTTATGTAATTGGCAGATTAAAAGTTAGTTTCTCTCCAGGTGTTATTAGCACCTCCCCCCTCCCTTTTCACGAGTGGATGGCGGTGGTGGGGTGGTGGTGGGGTGGAGAAGAGAGAATGAAGCAGATGCATTCACGCGGCCAAAATGCGGTGGAGATGCCAGGCGGGTGGAGTTTCGTGGAAAAAGTCTGTGTCCGCTGGCAAATCTCCCACATTCCCTCTCCCCCGCTACTCTACGGGAGAGGGGAGGGGGAAGAAGAAGAAGAGAAAGCAAAACTGCAATTTCTTGCAAAGTTTGTCCTCGGCTTAACATGGGCGGCGGGGGGGGGCGGGCGGGAGAGAAGAGAACGGGGCTGAAAACCAGCGTTTCCCAACCTTAGGAACTTGAAGATGCGTGGACTTCAACTCCCAGAATTCCCCAGCCAGCTGGCTGGGGAATTCTGGGAGTTGAAGTCCACGCATCTTCAAGTTCCTAAGGTTGGGAAACGCTGCTGAAAACAACTCGCGGTTGCCAACAGGCTGGAGATGAGAGGAAAGGCTCGAAAAGGTGGCGCGAGCTCGCTCGGCTTCCCCGGGTGAGTGGTCGCGTGAGGGGAATCCGGCGTGGTTTTCTCTCTCTCTCTCTCTCTCTCCACCCTCTTCACACGCCCGAGACATCCTCGCGTCGCTTCGCCCAGAGTAAGAAAGGTGTTTTGCACACGCACACATACACGCGCGCGCACCCACCCACCCACCCCGCATTTCTCGAAAGGGAGGAGGAGAGGAGGAGGAGGAGGAGGGGACCTCCGGCACAACAAGGGATCCCGCTTCGCCTCCCCTCTTTTTTTTCTTTCTTTTTCTTTTTCTTTTCTCTCTCTCTCTCTCTCTCTCTCTCTCTCTCTCTCTCTCTCTCTCTCCAGGCTGGCTTAGGCTTAACGCCGCCGTCAGTGGCCTGAGAGGGCAGAGGAAGCTTGGGAGGCGGCGGATGCGCCCGGCGAGCCGAGGGGGATGGAGCGGCTGGCGGAGCGGCGCGCGAGCTGAGCCAGCCGGGGCGCGAGAGGCGAGGCGAGGCGAGGCGAGGGAGCACGCGGACAGGGGGCCACCTCGCGCGCCCACCCTGCGCGCCATGGCCAGTAGGGAAGGCTCGGCGGGGCGAGGTGAGTCGAGGGGCGCGGAGAGCCCGCGCGAGGAGGGGGTGTGTGTGTGTGGCGGGAGCCCGCCTCGCATTCCGGCAGGGCTGGCTGGTTGCTGGTGGACGCGGTTTGCCGCGTCTGGGGCAACTCGGGACTGTTTCCCTGACCTTTGGCGACTCCTCCGGCGCCAAGTCAGCTCCCGCTCGGCTCTTGGGGCCCTGGCTGGGCACATCTTAAAAAGTCGAGGAGCCATTGTCCGCCTAGGAAGCCTCCCTGCCCCCGGGTTTCCCCGAGCCAGCCCTCTCTTCTGCCTTGGCGGGACTTCGGTGGCAGACCCAGCTTCTGAGGAGCAGGTGCTAAGTGGCAAGCGGAAAGGCTCCCTTCTTCTGAATAACAGGTGTCGTTCTTTCTACCCGTTACTTCTTTTTTTTTCTGTAGGAAAACAAACTGGACACGTGTGTGAAGGAAGGTGTGTGTGTGTGTGTGTGTGTGTGTGTGTGTGTGTAAAAGCAAGCGCGCGCGGACGCAACAACATAGGAGATGCATGCATTTCATCTCTCTCTCTCTCTCTCTCTCTCTCTCTCTCTCTCTCTCTCTCTCTCCCCCATTGTATTTCTTCGACTGCTTTGAAGGTTTACTCCACTGGTTAAATACTGGTTGATCTCTCCCTCCCATTGTGATTGCCGTTCCCTCTTTTTTTTTTTTTGCCACCTGCATGCTTTGCTTTAGAAATGTGGGTGGCAAAGCCCGTTCTCGTGCAGACCTATGTGGTAGTTGAGAGACCACTAGTTTCTTCGGGAAGGACACCCATCCTACAAAGTAGCTTAGTAGTGCAAGTAACCTGCCGTTCCCGCTATAATATCTTAACTAAAAAAAAAAAAGCTGGGAAATGTGTCATTTCGGCTGCCTTGAACTGCTAGCTCCCCAGCATAGGCATGATAGGGAGGAGGGTCCCCAGTAATTGCTCTGGTGAGGAGAAATGCTTCAAGCTGCTCATTATTTCCTCACTTCATTACAAAGCAGAGATTCTACAAGCATTGACAGCAGTGTTCATTCCATACTCATTTCCAACTTGACTCCCTATTCTCTGTGCTCCCGCCCCTGCAAAGGAGGACTTTTTCTGCTGCTCATCTCTTTAAACTGAACAGTGGAAGCTTTCTCCCAGATATGTGACATGTATTTGTAATAAGGCAGATTTGTATGCTTTGTAAGACAGACTTCTTATTCTGTTGCACTATCTGTGAAGCTCCTGTGAAAATCAGCTTCATCTCCATAATTTTACTCCCAGCTAAATGGCACAAGGGAGAAACAAAAACATGTGATTGTGTCATTAAAAGAAGAAAAAGAAAGAAAGAAAAGTCTTCAGGATCTGAGGGTGTGTGTGTGTGTCCTGTTAGAAGGCTTGAAGAGAGTAGAGTTTGTTGTGTGACTGAGTAATAGTTTCTTTTGTATCCTTATAGCTTTGCACAATGCCATGTTATTGTGACAGCCTGCAAAAATACGCCTTTTCTTCTTTTGTGTTTACTATTATGTGCAATGTTGCAGATGCTTTAGTAGTTCCCTGGGGCTGTTCATAAGGTAATTGCACATCAGCTAGTCAAACAATCTCTCTCATTTCTATAGCTTCTATCTCCCATAGAAGGAATTCCAGATACACATTTTTAAAAAGAAAGAAAGAAAATGCAAGTCTGTATTATTTGAAGTTGTACTCATTTTGATTTGAGCCAAAACTGATGCATACTTAGGGATGATCTTGATTTGCAATCTGTCATTTTTACAATGCATCTCCTGTGCATCATTGTGCTGCTCCCTACTGTTCATTTTTTAAAAATATCCATGATCGTGGAGACTCATATTTTTTAAAACAGTTATTTGTAGATCTTCCTCTTTTATGTGATATATTAGGGGATCTGTGTCTTCTTTTTCTGTATAAATAGGAAACAAAGGGCACTACAAGTTTCAAAACTAGGCTGTCAGATTGCGAATTAGAGAATTACTATGTCTTTAAGAAAATGCCATTACTTAAAAGTGAGTCGTTTAACCCTGTATCATCATAATGGAGTAAAAAACCCATTTCAGCATATGACAACTTGCTCTGTTCACCATTTAGAACTATTTAGTGGTTTGCATAGACCAGATAACCAACCCTGAGTCATAAGGAGCTTGCCATACATACAGACCATCCAATATTTTTCTGAAGGTAAAGCTATCAAAGGGAGAACCAGCTCTCTGTGTGCTTCTTTCTAAATATGTAGGCTTTATCTCTGGTTATAATCTTGGACTCAGAGTTATATTATGAAGTTATGTTGTACATGCTTTACATTTGAAAGAGAACTGTAGAGTGCCACATAATGGTAAAAGAAATTGTTGTTGGATGACTTAATCAGAAGTAGGACTTTGAGGGCTGGATCCAGCAGTTTATAATCAAACCTTCATGGTTGGAAATTTCTTTTGGACCTGAATTTAGAAAAATGGACCCCGATTTTAGAAAAAATGGGGAGGACTCTTTTTTTGTGCTAAATGTTGTTTAGGGTTAGGTTTCTCTCTTTCATAATTGAGAAAGTATTTGAAATATGGGAGTAATATACATATGTCCATATTTAATTGTATGCCACATATTAATGAAGGTCATATTCCAAATCTCTATGATGCTTTGCATAAGAAAGACATGAAGGGTTTTTATTCTTTTTGCAAAACATCATTTTGACTGTTTCCTGGCTTATTCACTGAGTCAATATGGCCACTGATTCCCAAGTTAGTGCAGTCCTTTGTCTGAGTATAATACAATATATCATAGACATTATAGACTACATATTTTAACTGTAGATCTTAGGAACCACCTGGTCAGGCCATTTGTTCCCAAAGTTCTTGACAACTGCAGTTTGGCTGAGACCCTCTCCTGCCCTTTAGATATTTCTAATCAAAGTTCTGTGAAGTTTTTTCACCATGATTTTATCACTTATTGAAGATTAAATAACTGGAGCGAATGATGGTGGCCTGATCACAAGGCTCATTTTAGAGCAAGGGTATCAAACTCGCAATGTCACATGATGTGTCGTGATGTATCGTGACTTTTTTCCTATTGCTGGCAATGGGGTGGGTGCGGTTTTGGTATGATGCATCCGGTCCACGGAGTATTTGATGATGAAATGTTTTCATAGTCTTTGCCCATCCTATAGAATCTTACAGAATTAGCATGTTCCCAATCTCTTTGTTTAAGCAGTTATGTGACTGGATTCAGGAAACTGCTATAGTGCTTCACTTCTAGAGCAACATTCTTCTTGAGATTAATGTGGCCCCACTCTGGCTTTATTTAAATGATCCCTTAAAATCTGGCTGTTCCCCCAGGCGTTGGGCTGCAGCAGAATGAAACTAATGTTCTAAGATAAGATTGGGCTTGGAACCACAAAATGGCTAGTTTTATGAATTTTGGTGATCGTTGCCCAGGGTTGAATGATATTTAGGAACTGAGGCTGAAATCCACAGTTTATACTAGCATCCTTCCCAGTTACTTTCCGTGTTATGTCATAAAATACCCCAGAATTATTCAGTTTTCATATCCTGAATTGGAAGTATCTCAGTTCAAATAGTATGGGAAATTATATTTATGAAATATGCACATCATTGAAGAAGGTGTATATAAAGGGAGCAAAGAAGTGAAAGGTTTAGTTAGGAAGAATTCTCCTAATTATAGCTTTCATGAACTATATTTTTCTATGACTAGGGTTGTTGGACACTGAATTAAAATGGTAAGGAGTATTTAAATAATTCAGCCAGAACAAGTACCTTTAAGACCTTGATGGTTCTGAGTACCAGTTGTAATTTATCATGTCTTTAGAGAGCACTTGGCAATTCTTATTATTCTAAAGCTTTAATATTATGTCTCTTCCTGATACAACATTACATATTGTTGGAATTAGAATACTTGTCTCAAAATAGGATCAGAGCCATCAGTGCTCTGATTCAGATTGAATTCAGGTCAATTTTAAAATGATCCTTCAGTGCCAAAAAGGTGCAAGAAGCAAAATGTAGTATCTGCCTGTAACTTTTTAAAGCAGCTATGTTTATTCCTGGAATCCTCTATTTGCCGTCTATTAACAAATGATGGAAGTGATGTGCAATCCTTGGAAAAGAAGCAGTGCTTTAAAAAGTTACTGGTGTTCGGTTTGTATTTTGAACAACTTTTTTGGTATTCAGTATTCATGTCCAGTGTAGGCAAGGAAAATGTGTTTGAATTAAGGAGGCCTTAAAGAGATAGAAGGATGATAACACATGGTCATAATCCCTTCCTTAACATCTTATTAAAGCAAAATGTGTATTTTCCCTAAGCCTATATAGCCATTGGTCTAGCACCAGAAATTGAAAGTATCAAAAGATTGCCTAACTCTTACTCATTTTGGATCCAAATGTTTCACTGCTCTATGTTTTGGAATTGAATCCAAACCACTGCACAATCCTATTGGCTGTAGTGTCCTTTACTGAAATTATTTAACTGAATTACGTGATGATACAGATACCTAATCGTTCATATATTTGGTCACAATGGTATGATGCCTTTAATAATACAACACATTTTGTTTAAGGTTTAAACAAATTTATAGGTGATATTTACAGGGGATATATAGTGTTTAAAGTTTAAAACTATGCATTTTATTTACTATTTTAATTCACAAGGATTCTATGTATTTAAAATCACTAAGGTGGATGTAGACATACAGAGAATCCTCTGATCCCTAAAGAACAGATATGTTCTCATTTCTCCATCTGTCTTAATAATAGAGAACTTATGACATAGGCTAAAGAAATTTTCTTGTCTGTACCTGTTAAGATACGTATGAATTTATGTATATATGTATATATTGATTAAGACTTCCCCCAGTCTCCCCCCATCTGAATATATAATGAAATTAGGGCTTAAATTTCTTCTACTTTTACGTATGCAGAGAAGTAATTGGATAAAATAAATAAAATTCTCCAACAGCTTAATTGTGTGTAACATGAGAAGAATTTCATTCCATGGTCTGGTTTATGTATCATATTTAGCTAAGCTTACTTAACTATCATTTATTGAAAAAGCCATGGTTGGGTGGGTTTGCATGACATACAATGCCAGTATTAAACAAACCACATTACGGCTTTGCATAGCAGACACTTGCTTTTTTTTTTTTGGCTTGCCTCTAGCATTAAAATCTCATGTCTAAAAAGTTTTTGCCTTCTGTTAATACAATCAACTGGTGATATCTTTGTGGTATATGGTATGGATGCATACATTTTTATTTAAGCTGTCCAGATTTACCCTGTTATAAGATGGGCTGCCAGTAAATTTGATAGATAGATAGATAGATAGATAGATAGATAGATAGATAGATAGATAGATAGACAGACAGACAGACAGACAGACAGACAGACATGCAGAGATAACTGTCAAGCATGAGGAAAAAAATGTGAGACATATGAGATAAACGTAATCAATTAGTGTGCAAAATTCACTTTTGGGCCAAAATGTAACAAGAACCACACAGTTTGAATCTGACAAACTGACAGGATTTCAAAAGTTTATTTTTCTTCTGAATTATAAATTCTGACTCAATATAGTCATTTAAATATTCAGATAAAGTTTTTTGTTTTTAAAAAAGTTTTTATCAGAGTGTTCACTGATAAAATTGGGGTTTGTTCCAGTAACCAAACTCCAGTGAGTAAGTATGCTCATCTGAGGCTTTCAATCTGTATGTCTGGAAGAAGGGCAAAGGTCTTAGAAACAGAGGATGGTTGTCAAAAACATTAAGGGAACTAACCAAGATCTAGATTTTTATAGCACTTTTAATTCTTTGCATATTATAAAGTTTTTCAGGTAATCAGTTGATGACTTTATGCTTGTCTGCTTTAAAATAGAGCAGGAAGCCATAATCAACAAAAAAAGTGGAATAATAACAAAAAATACCAAGGTGCAGTTCCATTAGTACCTTTTCTATTTATTGAATAATGCTTCTTAAAAGAAAGAGGAATAATAATTATCTTCTAAGGAAAATGAATAGTTTTAGAACAGTACCATTTTAAGGTACTAGTGCTGTGTCTATTCTCATTGGAAAAAATGAATATTGTATTCTAAACTTCTTTCTGAGAATGCATAATTGGAAATGTGCATAAAACATGAATGCAAACTGAAGCAGGTTACTCTGAAAACATTGAAATCTCTGTTGAAAACTGTTACAAGGAGTCAAGTTCACCATTACTTTTATGGCAAAGACTAAAGTTTTGTATTCATTTTGAAGCTTTGAAAGACTGTTTAATGGTTAATAACTGTGACTCTCATGTTTCTGTGGAGTAAACTGAATTAACATTTTAAAAAAGCTTAAACTTTCACTACTTTTTTGCAGGTTGATTCTGTTAGGACTAAAACAGATTAAGAATTAATTGTAATTGCTGGAATGATTTTACCTTAAAACAGTTTGTTCTTAAAATGTAATTTTATTATCTTTTATTGCTAACTCTTAATCGTTGCCATGTATTGAAGAGCAGTGTGAAATCCTCAAGAAAGCATTAAATATAGTAAAGCTCAGTTTGGCCAAAAATCATTGCAATCTTTCAGCATCTTCTCCTATGCCAGATACAGGCAGTCCTAACTTGGGATTGGTTGCTTAGCTATTGGTTGAAGTTATGATGGACCTTTTTGGGGTCCAGTCGCCCAGCCCTCCGTGTTCACGTGACCACATTTTGGGCCCTCCGCAATCAAGCCACATTTACTTCCAGTTTTCAGTAAAATCATGGCCATAGAAAACCAATGATTCTCTAAACAACCATGGACTCACTTAATGACCTCTACAAAACTTATAAAATTGGGTCAACCACATGGGTGACCTGATTGATGGGCATCACAAATTAAAACCTGATGGGCTAGCTCCATTACAATTGTCATTTGAGGATAGCTATATTATCCTTCACAGTTAAAGCTTTAGAAGTTGTTCATCCCATAACTTTTATAGTTTGTGAGACTTGCAGGGATGTAAGATTTTAGAAAGGTCCCAAAATGTTTAAATCAGAAATCAGCAACATGTGATGATGGAGCTAAGGGATTTCTTGCCCTTCCAACTTTCCTAAATCTCAGTTAGCTGCAAATAGAAGCTGCAATTACAACTATTCTGATAAGCTGTAGAATAACTAGAGTTCTTCATGAAATAGAAAATGTGTTTTGCTTCATGATCTGACAAAACCAGCTTATTTTTTTAAAAAATGAGGACTCAGAACAAGCTCATTACTGTTTTATTTTCTATATCAGAACCATAAGAACAGGTAGATGACAGTCTGGGGATTGTTACTAGTAAACCAACTTGCAGAAAGATTGGCAAAAGGAAGCCACTAAAACAAACATAGGAAAAATAATATTCTGTTTACTCACTAAAAAATCAGATTACAGTCTCTTATTTAGTAACTACAATTTGTTCCAGTGAAATGGGTGCTAAGTGAAATGGTTACTAAGCAAGCCTTGTGACTATGATCACTGGCTGCTGTTGTCATATTTAGATAAAGTTTACTCATGTAGAGATACCAGCATTATTCTCACCCCAGTCAGGCATAGAAACTTGGTTGCAAGTAGTTAAAATTTCTCATAAAATGATTTTTTAAAATTATGGTTTATTATCATTTATTTACTATTGCATTTAAACGAGGTTTGGTTGTAACTGGTTCTGACACTGTCATTTGAATCTACTCCATAATTCAACTGTTTGAATAAAAGTCTTTTCAGTTCTAACTGACTTTTTATTTTAATGTTTTCCGTCTTAAAAATATTTCAAAATATTTTAAGACTATATTTTTCTGTGGGCATTGGTACTCTACCTTAGCAAGATGTGGTACAGCAACTAGCAAGAAGTCTGGTATACTTTTCTTTCTTTCTTTTTTCTTTTTTGCAGCTTGCCTGCTTGCCAAGCAAAAACTGAGTAAAAATAATTGTTACTCATTACAATGTTTGTTTATACATGTGGTGTTGTAAGATAGAGAACTTGACTTTGATAATTTTTGACTGCTTGAATAGTTAGTTAGTTAGATAGTTAGTTTATTAGACTTATATACCGTAGGACTCAGGGCGGTTCACAAGGATTTTAAAAGAAACAATACTACAATTACAAAATTTAAAACAATTAAAATGATTATGTTAAACTTTGAATATAAAAATCTTAGTTAACAACCAATTAAAACCCCAATTAATACCCTCAGTCCAGGCCAGAGAGCTCAAAGAGCCAGGTCTTCAGGTCCCGGCGGAATGAACGGAGGTCAGGGGCAGTTCTAAGCTCTACAGGCAGCTGGTTCCAAAAGGCAGGCGCACCCACTGAGAAGGCCCTCCCCCTGGGTATTGTCTGCTGGCAATCTTTTACCGGCGGTACCATGAGAAGACCCTCCCTGTGGGAGCGCACAGGACGAAGGGAACTTGATGCCGGCAGCAGGTGCTCCCTCAAATAGAACAAAATAGAACAAAATAAAACAGCACGGACAGAGTGAATGCACACAATGAAGTTCAAAAACTATCCAACAGTACATTTTTGCACATTAAGAATGCACACAGCGTGCATGCAAACATCATTTGATATTTTTGTTCTGATAAGGGACATGCTCTGTGGGTGGAAAGTGCTCAGGTTTTCCCCTTTTGACCAGATCATTAGTTAAGGTTGGATTAGCAGCTTCACCCCGCCTTTATAGGAATAATATATTTATTAGGTTGTTCTGTCTGGGATCTAATGGCCTTTAAGAAACATTAGAAGATTTGGAGTTGGTTTTATCAATGATTGGATCAATGTCCTGGTTGGTGTCTGGGATAGAGTGTGTATTAGGGCCTTTGATACAATAGCTCCAAAGTTCCTGTTTTAACCTCCTCCAAAATCCTATGGTCCACACATGAATTGTGTTCTTAGCTAGTAAGTTGGACAGGTAGAGCATACCTAGGCCATAGAGTGAGGGAAAACAGCTCTGCTTTGGATTCATAATATTAGTTCTTGCCTGCAGCAGTTAAACTAAAATTTTCCCCTATCCCAAAGTTGAAGCAGTTTCCAAAAATGATTTTTTAAAAAAAAGATATAGCACTATGCAGGTGGACTGATTGCCGGTTAGAAGTTCACATAGGTGCATAGGATTTAGATCTCACCTACTTGGTTTTTATTTCTAATCTCGACACGTTGATTGCAATTCATGCACAGGCCCATGGACTCTACAGAGACATTCCAAGGACCAGAAAATGGGCTTCAGGATTAAACCCTGCAGTCTGCAAGAACTCCCTGGTGATCCCCAGATGTGGAAAGCTGTATCTATTGTTGCTGTAATGCACTGTCACATACTGTACTGTTTCCCTAGCCTAGCAGTTGTAATGGATGGCATTTTAAATAAAACAACTTGCCAGATTGCAATTATCAGCTGAACTAATCTCATTCTGAGATCTCTATCATTGTGCATCCAGTGCAGTGAAAAAACCCTGCCATCATGCCATTCTAATATGTTCTTTACAATATGTTTTCAAAGGCAAAGTTTGAATGTTGATACTTTATATTCACACATTAGACCTGACTACCTAGAACAGGGGTGTCAAACTCAATTTCATTGAGGGCCGCATCAGCATTGCGGTTGCCCTCAAGGGGCCGGGTGGGTATGGCCTGGGTGGGTGTGGCTAAAGTGCGTGTGGCCTGGGTGGGCGTGGCCAGCTCTACATTGTTCGCATCAAGGGTGTCTAGGGGGGCCTGTGCAGGAGTGGGACAGATCTGAGGGTCTCTGGTAGAAGGAGAGTCTCTGGGCCAGGGCCAAGGCAGTGGGGGCCGTTCCCTCACTGTTTCCAGGATGGCTTCGCGGGCCGCATGAAACCACTTTGCGGGCCGGATCTGGCCCCCGGCCTTGTGTTTGACATGTCTGACTTAGAATGCTATATTAATAATGTTCAGGTTCAGGTAGTTCTCGCTTACTGTACCACCATTTGTTCAGCAATCATTCAAAACTAGGACAGTGCTGAAAAAAATAATGTTATGACCAACATTTACAACCATTTACAACCATTTATTACCTTTGCAGTATCCTCAGTGTTATTCTCTGCTTGACCTGTGGCTTTTTGTTCCTGTCCTTACAAAGCATAATTCCTGGAGAGAAGGGGATTGCAAGAATGTACAGTATGCTCTTTGTTTTTCTATGTATTGAAAGCATTGCAATTTCAGTAGCAGCCCAGGACTGAGAGCTGTAGGTGCACTAAGCAAACAATTTAAGAGCACACTTTTGAAAACTCTTTCTCTCCAATCTTTGCTTTGTGCTGTTGCTGGACTGGGAGAGAAGAAACAACCAGTTTCCTTAAAAAATGGCTCCTTTGCTTGACAGTTCCCTCATCCCATCCCATCCCCTGCAGAGCAGAGAGATAGAAGAGGAAAAGAAATCAAGAGAGAAAGCTATTTGCTCTTCTGTACATCAAAAACAATGTGATTGTGTCAGCAATGGTAAAGGGTCAGACAAAGAAGAGATTGCCTAAAGAAATCACTTTTCTCTCCCCCACTCCCCCGATGGAACAGAGTGATTGGAGAGAAAGAATTTTCAAAAGAATAAGCTGTTTGCAAAACATGTCCATGGCTCCTACATTGGCTGCATTGCTTTCAATGTGTACAAGACACTAAACAGGCACTCGAGCATTCCAAAGAGTGAAGGACTTATTAGGAGGCAAATGAAAGGTATAAAATTATAAAATTATTATTAGTGTCTTTCCAGCTGTTGTAGTCATAGGATTTTCCACTTAGCAACTGTGATGAACAAGTAATTTTGTGACCAATCTCATGTTTATGACCTTTACAGGTCTGTAAAGCAAAGGAAAGCTGAAGTAAGACTGTAAGTTCAGCCATGGCTTCACTTAGGATCTGTTTCACTGATCAGCAGAGTTGCCAATCCCAGTTAGGGTCATTAACCAAGGACTATCTGTACTTGTATTCAGAGCAGGAGATGTGCTGAAAAGGGTAGGAGTGTCATTGCTGTACAGTTGGCACCTACTGGGTTCACATGGCAGGTGCTATTGTATGAGCACAAGAAAATCATGTTTTCTTTAAGGAGACATAAGAGATAAAGTTCCCAGAAGGTATATGTCCTCCATGTTCTTGTTGTTGATGTCTGCATGAGTAGTTTGTGTAATGTATTGGGCTTGCTTGTGAACACCACGTGGTAACGGCTGGTAGGTTGCTAAGCAGGGAGCTAGCTAACGGCTCCCAGCATCTCAGACAACCCGTCTCTAGCGCTGCTATTGGTTGCCCCTAGGCGGCAATAGGTTGCTTCAAACCTATTGGCCGCTGCCTAGGGGCCAAGGTATAAATTGCTGCAGCTGCAGCCCTGTTCTCTAGTTCAGATACTGCAAGAAATAAACCATGCTCTTTGCTGAACTCACTTGCCTCGTCTTCATTCCTGCACAACGAACCCAGAACATAACAGTTTTTATACGTGATTTGGCATTGAGCTGACTTGAATATAGATACCGTATTTTCCGGCGTATAAGACGACCCGGCGTATAAGACGACCCCCTACTTTTAAGAAGTTTTTCAAGGTTTTTTGTCTTATACGCCGGAAAATACTTACATGCCCTGCCCTCCCTGTCCGTCATAATCCAAAATTCCGTTTGGATCAATCAAACACAACTCAGTGATGCCAGACTGGATTTGCAAACAGATCCAAAACTGTCACATTCAGAATCACCATGGTATCATGTTCTCCTAGAGTCCTCCATTGAATTCAACAGACTGAAGTAATGAAGGAGAGGTTTGAATGAAAAATATGCTAGATAGTTTTAACTGGAGTGTTAAATCACCACTCTAACACTCACGCCCCCCCTTCAAAGGATTTTTTTTATGGTCCTGTCTTTTGATGTTCTTATCCCATCTCTTTCCATCTGCAATTTTTGGACAGCTTTTTGTTTAAATAAAAAACGTATCCCAAGTGTCCGACAGAAGCCCGATTCAGCCCCATCTGATGCAGATGGTGCAAAGCCAGACTTACGGCGGGCCGGGGAAGAGTGTGCCTGCCAGCCCGTTCCAGCCCCTCCCCCTCACCCAAGCGGCATCTGACCATAAGCAGAGCGCGCCCTGCTACCCGCTATGTCTCCTGCCAGACGCCCACATCCGGCCTCACAACCAGCCGCAGAAGCCTGTGCCCGGCTTTCCTTACCCCCACCCACACCCGGTTACCTGTTCCTGGGCCCCGGCCCTAGCCGCGGGCCAGCTCGCCAGCGACCAGGCCGATGGACTCCCGGCCGCCAGATGCTGCGCTTTGGGAGATGCTCCCCGGCGGATCGGGGAGGGAGCGCCCGACCGCCGCCAGGCAGTTCCAAGTTTGGGGGACTTCCGGCAGGCCGGGGAAGAGCGTGCCTGCCAGCCCGTTCCAGGAACTTCCGGGGACTTCCGGCAGGCCTGGCGCCCCTCTCGCCCGCAGACCACGCAGCGGCCCTCGCCAGCCGGCCTCAGCATGGCCGCCCCAAGCCCACCTCTCCAGCGCGTCTTCCGAGCCCACCTGGCTGACCGCCTCCTGGGCAGGGCTTGGCTCCAGACTTGCGGCTGCTCCGTCTGCAAATGTGCTCTTCCACCCACCCATTTGAGAAAACTTCCTGTCGCTGGGGAAGGACGACGAACAGGAAGTTTTCTCAAGTCCCTTGCTGCCGCCACAGCCGCCGCCTCTTCGCAGAAACACGACTCCCGCTCGGCTGGAGCCCTGGGTTGAATGGAGGCAGGCGATGGCGACCTGTGGTTAAGCGGCCGACGGCGAACGGGTGATGGAAGGCAAACTCGTCAGCTTCTGGGGCGGCTACTGCAGCTGCTGCCGTTGCTCAAGGACTGGCCGTGCTAGCGCCTCCAATGCTTGGCTGTCAGGTCCCCGACGAGAGGACAGGCAGGCGGTCCCCAGAGGCGCCCTGCTCGACCGTAGGAAGGGAGAGCCTTTGCTCCCGCCGAGGCACCGCCTGACTCGCGCTGACCACAAGAATTGCTTGCTCGGAGTGCGGAACTGAGAGCAGCAGCGCAGCAGGCGAGAGAGCTCAGAGACAATAAGGCGAGGTGCCCCTTTGGCGGGAAAGGAGCAAAGCTGGGCCAATCACAGAGCAGGCGGTGCAAGGAAACAGGGAGGGAAACAGGGCAGCGGCTGCTCGAGATGACGGGCGCGGGCTAGTCCTGCTCCTCTCATCAGGGACCTGTCAGCCAGCATTGGAGGCGCTAGCACGGCCAGTCCTTGAGCGAGCAACGGCAGCAGCTGCAGTAGCCGCCCCAGAAGCTGACGAGTTTGCCTTCCATCACCTGTTCGCCGTCGGCCGCTTAACCACGGGTCGCCATCGCCTGCCTCCATTCACCCAGCGATCCCGCCGCCCAGCAGAAAAAAGATCCGAAGGTGTTTTTTTCCGGCGTATAAGACGACCCGGCGTATAAGACGACCCCCCAACTTTTGAGGTGATTTTCAGGGGTTCAAAAGTCGTCTTATACGCCGGAAAATACGGTAGTCCTTATTTACAATTGGGACTGGAAACATATTCATTAAGCAAAGCGGGTGCTAAGTGAGACCATGACTGTACTTACTGTGCTTCACCTTTCCTTTGCATACCTGTAAGGTCATAAATGAGAGGATTGATTACAAAATTAGTTGTTCATCACTGTTGTAACTGTAAACAGTTGCTAAACAGGTCTAGGACTATGTTGGTTTGATCAAAATCATAGATTTGATTTAGATGTTTGAGCACATTGGTTTTTTATCACAACTCTGAATTAAACATTTGCACAGCCCTAGTAAATAGATGTTAAGCCTCCGTTGTTAAAATGGATTTGTTTTTATTTATTAAATTTATTCGCCAGCCATCTCATTTTGAAGTGTCTCTGGGGTGTGACTTATAGCATTAAAAGCTATAAATTTTAATAATAATAATAATAATAATAATAATAATAATAATAATAATAATAATAATAATAATAAATAAAATATAAATATTTCTAAAACAATTGGAAATTACAGTGAAAAATAGAATAATAGCAATAGCACTCAGACTTATATACCTCTCCATAGTTATTTACAGCCCTCTCCAAACAGTTTACAGAATCAGATATTGCCTTAACAATCAGAACTGTCATTTTACCGACCTTGGAAGGATGAAGGATGAATCAACTTTGAGCTGGTCAGGATCGAATTCCTGTTAGTGAGCAGAATTAGCCTGCAGTACTGCATTCTAACCACTGCATTGGCTCTTAATTATAATTAAATAATAATCAAAAGATAGGAAGGGAGCAGGACATGCTGAGGGGGAGGTGGTATTGCTTCTTAATTTATCAGCTCCTCCAGTGTGATGCTCCCCTTTCAGGCCCAAAGCCATCTGGCAGAGCCAGGTCAGGCACTTATGGGAGATCAGAAGGGTGGAAGCTGATCTTACCTCAGGTGTTCCAAAAGGCAGGAGCCACAGCAGAGAAGACTCTTCTCCTGGACCTCGCCAGCTAAAACTTCTTGACTGACGAGGCCCGCAGGATGTCTCCTCTGTTGGTGCAGGTGAGGCAGGCCAGTCCCAATGGGGTGAGGTGGTTCCTCAGGTAACCTGGACGCATGCCATGCAGGACTTTCAAGGTAATAACCAACCTTGAATTTCATTTGGAAGCAAACTGGTAGCCATTGCAGCTTGCGGAGGGTTGGTATAACATGGGTAGGGGCCCTAAGAACTCCCTGTATGGCCCCCCACACACACCAGTTGAAGTTTCTGAATGCTCTTCAAGGGAATTCATGTCTTCATAGGTTATGTTATGAATATTAATGATATCTTTTATCCTTATGAAAATAAATGACTATAAGTTCATAGGTAAAATACATGGCTTTGTTCATTTGGATGAAAATAAACTGTTTTTTGAGAGAGGAAAAAAAGAAAAGAAAAGGAAATAGATCATCTATATATTCTAATAAATTTATTAAAATGTTTGGTCAAAGATATTTTAACCTACAAAATAGCCAAATCTTTATTCTGTAGCGTCCTATTTTTATTTCTGTAATTATTTTGCCAATTTCCTAAATTCTGACTACCGTATATACTTGAGTATAAGCCGACTCGAGTATAAGCCGAGACCCCCAATTTCACCCCCAAAAACTGGAAAAAGTTGGTGACTTGAGTATAAGCCGATCCGCCGTTCTGCAAGCCTCCGCCGCCGGCTGCTTCGTTCCGCAGCGGAAAGAAGCAGGCAGGCTGCTTCGTTCCGCAGCGGAAAGAAGCAGCCTGCTTCGTTCAGGCTGCTTCGTTCCGCAGCGGAAAGAAGCAGGCAGGCTGCTTCTTTCTGCTGCGGAAAGAAGGCTGCTTCTTTCCGCAGTGGAAAGAAGCAGCCTGCTTCGTTCAGGCTGCTTCGTTCCGCAGCGGAAAGAAGCAGGCAGGCTGCTTCGTTCCGCAGCGGAAAGAAGCAGGCAGGCTGCTTCTTTCCGCTGCGGAAAGAAGGCTGCTTCTTTCCGCAGTGGAAAGAAGCAGCCTGCTTCGTTCAGGCTGCTTCGTTCCGCAGCGGAAAGAGCAGGCAGGCTGCTTCTTTCCGCTGCGGAAAGAAGGCTGCTTCTTTCCGCAGTGGAAAGAAGCAGCCTGCTTCGTTCAGGCTGCTTCGTTCCGCAGCGGAAAGAAGCAGGCAGGCTGCTTCGTTCCGCAGCGGAAAGAAGCAGGCAGGCTGCTTCTTTCCGCTGCGGAAAGAAGGCTGCTTCTTTCCGCAGTGGAAAGAAGCAGCCTGCTTCGTTCAGGCTGCTTCGTTCCGCAGCGGAAAGAAGCAGGCAGGCTGCTTCTTTCCGCTGCGGAAAGAAGGCTGCTTCTTTCCGCAGTGGAAAGAAGCAGCCTGCTTCGTTCAGGCTGCTTCGTTCCGCAGTGGAAAGAAGCAGCCTGCTTCGTTCAGGCTGCTTCGTTCCGCAGCGGAAAGAAGCAGGCAGGCTGCTTCTTTCTGCTGCGGAAAGAAGGCTGCTTCTTTCCGCAGTGGAAAGAAGCAGCCTGCTTCGTTCAGGCTGCTTCGTTCCGCAGCGGAAAGAAGCAGGCAGGCTGCTTCGTTCCGCAGCGGAAAGAAGCAGGCAGGCTGCTTCTTTCCGCTGCGGAAAGAAGGCTGCTTCTTTCCGCAGTGGAAAGAAGCAGCCTGCTTCGTTCAGGCTGCTTCGTTCCGCAGCGGAAAGAGCAGGCAGGCTGCTTCTTTCCGCTGCGGAAAGAAGGCTGCTTCTTTCCGCAGTGGAAAGAAGCAGCCTGCTTCGTTCAGGCTGCTTCGTTCCGCAGCGGAAAGAAGCAGGCAGGCTGCTTCGTTCCGCAGCGGAAAGAAGCAGGCAGGCTGCTTCTTTCCGCTGCGGAAAGAAGGCTGCTTCTTTCCGCAGTGGAAAGAAGCAGCCTGCTTCGTTCAGGCTGCTTCGTTCCGCAGCGGAAAGAAGCAGGCAGGCTGCTTCTTTCCGCTGCGGAAAGAAGGCTGCTTCTTTCCGCAGTGGAAAGAAGCAGCCTGCTTCGTTCAGGCTGCTTCGTTCCGCAGTGGAAAGAAGCAGCCTGCTTCGTTCAGGCTGCTTCGTTCCGCAGCGGAAAGAAGCAGGCAGGCTGCTTCTTTCCGCTGCGGAAAGAAGGCTGCTTCTTTCCGCAGTGGAAAGAAGCAGCCTGCTTCGTTCAGGCTGCTTTGTTCCGCAGCGGAAAGAAGCAGGCAGGCAAGGCACGGAGATCCGGAGACCTGCCGACGTTTGGGGAGGTTTGGGGAGGAGATCCGGAGACCTGCTGACGTTTGGGGAGGTTTGGGCACCTCCCCAAACCTCCCCAAACGTCGGCAGGTCTCCGGATCTCCGTGCCTTGCCTGCCTGCTTCTTTCCGCTGCGGAAAGAAGCAGGCAGGCAAGGCACGGAGATCCGGAGACCTGCCGACGTTTGGGGAGGTTTGGGGAGGTGCCCAAACCTCCCCAAACGTCAGCAGGTCTCCGGATCTCCTCCCCAAACCTCCCCAAACGTCGGCAGGTCTCAGGATCTCCGTGCCTTGCCTGCCTGCTTCTTTCCGCAGTGGAAAGAAGCAGGCAGGCAAGGCACGGAGATCCGGAGACCTGCCGACGTTTGGGGAGGTTTGGGGAGGTGCGCGCGCACCTCCCCAAACCTCCCCAAACTTCGGCAGGTCTCCGGACGGCGGCTGCTTGGGAGAGGTGCGCGCAATCCCGGAAGCACCAAAGCCTCGGCCGCGCACAAGTCCTCGGTAAGTTTTTTTGTTGACTGGAGTATAAGCCGAAGTGGAATTTTTCAGCCCAAAAAGTGGGCTGAAAAATTCGGCTTATACTCAAGTATATACGGTATATGTCTGTAGTACTTAATCATCTTTATTGTTTTCAGCCATTTAAATGGAATAAAAATTACTTATTGTTGATGAAACTTATCTCGCAAGCTGTTGCACAGTATGTTTCTATTGCTGGATTCTCTGCAACTGTGGAAGTTGCAGAGAATATGCTTAATTTAAAATAACTGTATCAATCTACTTGCGTGATTTGTACAGAGCTATGGTGGCACAGTGGTTAGAATGCAGTATTGCAGGCTAATTCTGCTGCCAGGGGTCCGATCCTTACCGGCTCAAAGTTGACTCAGCTTTCCATCCTTCCAAGGTCAGTAAAATGAGGATCCAGATTGTTGGGGGCAGTATGTTGACAACATTTTATTTATTTTTATTTTAATTCCATTTATATCCCGCCCTTCTCCAAAGACTCAGGGCGGCTTACAAGCTTAGCAGTAGCCTTCATTCTATGTATATGCCTGCTTGTTAGGGCTTTCACACACACCCCAAGCGGCATTATTACAAAGTCAGCTTAATTGCCCCCAACAATCTGGGTCCTCATTTTACCTACCTCGGAAGGATGGAAGGCTGAGTCAACCTGAGTCAACAACATGCTTACAGAGGGCTGTAAAGCACTGTGAAGTGGCTTATAAGTCTAAGTGTTATTGCTATTAAAGAAAACTAATAAAATAGTTAGTTAAAACTTCCTCCGTTAACCAATACTTGAAATGTTATGTATTGCATAT
This sequence comes from Vipera ursinii, assembly GCF_947247035.1. Lineage (NCBI taxonomy): Eukaryota > Metazoa > Chordata > Lepidosauria > Squamata > Viperidae > Vipera > Vipera ursinii. The sequence continues at coordinate 65,199,243 of NC_139516.1, read as the reverse complement.
AGTATTTACTGTATGCTATTTAAGCCTATTAAAAGTATAAGAATTCATTATTTGCTCAGAAGTGCTGACTATATTATTAATTTAATAATGCTTGACATTTAATAATTTTACTTCATAAAAAATAAAAGGTAAAAAAGAGGGATATTTATATACTCCATATAAACAATAAGCAATCAATATAAGCTACATTCATCTTCAGTAATCTTTACTATTAGAGGAAAAATTATTTTAATATACTTTCAGTATATGTTTGCTTTGGGTTTGCAATTTAGAACAGCAAGGAGCCAGTCATCGGCTTTAATGTTTCCTAGCGGGATATATTTTTCTTATTTCTGTGTGCACACATAACCAGTAGTTTCATTTTATGATTGAAATTGATTTTTCTTTTTTATCTGAGCTGGTGAAAGATCCAGTGGGTGCCCCTTGACCTGTAACCTCAGATGATGAAGTGATACCAAAGATGAAGATTATCATCTAGAGATAGCAACTTACAGGGCACCAAGAATAGAGCTATTAGATGAAGCAGTAAGTGCACTTGGTTGAGGGTGTAAGTGTGCTTAACTGTATTTACAATCCATACCCATTAGCACGTAGAATTGAGCTAAAGGAAGAGCTAGTATTTATTAGGATTAAAGCTAGATCTTTCCTATGGAGATCTGAAAAATGCCTAGAAGACTAGCATACCAGGCTGGGCGATGGCTGGAGAGAAAGTGAGAGAGAGGGAGAAAAACTGAAATTTCTTTTCTAGTTCTCATGATGGAAACAATTATGTATAATGAGTAACAAATATTATGTATATGTAGACAATGAAAATTACCACCCACATTCTTATGTGCGATAACTCTAGGTGGTTCAGACCAACAGCAGTAAAAATATAAAAGAAACAGTAAAAACCCACATCCCTAAAATGTATGTCTTAGCATGTGACAGGCCGTAAGCAACCTGGACTGATCTCAGAAGCTAAGCAAATCCTCATTAATACTAAAGGGATGTACCCTGTGAATTGCAAGATTGTAAGATAGAGTGAGAAGTTTTTGCTTTTGTTTTTGTTTTAAAAAACAACCTGCAAAAAGGCAATGGCAAAAATTTTCATAACCCTGGCTAGAAAACTGTGTGGATATGGTGGTCATTGAGAAGTGAGGATGTCTTAACTTTACTCAGCTCAACAGCAGCAACTTGCTAATCTTGGTTTATTTCAAAAGCTTAGAGATTTGAATCTGATTAATACTAGGATGGGTTGCTACTCAGAAAATTTAAAGTCTAAACTAGACAAGAAGATGGAAACCATGTAGGAAACACTCCTGTTGCAATAAACCATGTGGACATGTCTATGAAGTCATTAGGTATTAAGCTCAGTTTGAAGGACAGTTTACTATATTTCATTGTTATGCTTACTTGAATTTTGGGTGCCCTCTGTTTGTGCAAATGGACATGCCCGTGTGCATTCGCCAACCAATTTTGCAGCCCAGTTCCAAATAGCTCATGGCCCAGTAGTGGGCTGCTGCCCTGGGATTGGGGACTCTTGCCCTATACCATTTCAGACAAATAGTTGTCCAATCTCTTCTTGAAAACTTCCACTGTTGGAGCATTCACAACTTCTGGAGGCAAGTCGTTCCACTGATTAATTGTTCTAACTGTCAGGAAAATTGTCCTTAGTTCTAGGTTGCTTTTCTCTTTGATTGGCTTCCATCAATTGCTTCTTGTCCTACCTTCAGTTGCTTTGCAGTATAGGCTGACCCCCTATTATTTGTGGCAGCTCCTTAGATATTGGAACACTGCTATCATGTCACCCCTAGTCTTCCTTTCAGTAAACTAGACAAACCCAAATCCTGCAACCATTCTTCATATGTTTTATCCTCCAGTCTCCTAATCATCTTTTGATCTGCTCTGCACTCTTTCTAAAGTCTCAACATCTTTTTTATATTGTGGCAACCAAAACTGGCTGCAATATTCCAAGTGTGATCTTACCAAGGCATTATTACAAGGTATTAACATTTCAAGTGATTTTGATTCTGTCCTTCTGTTAATGCAGCCTAGGATTGTGTTGTCTTTTTTGGAAGTTGCAGCACACTGCTGGCTCATATTTTAGGAGGCCAAGATCCCTCTTGCAGTTACTACTATAGTGAGTCACACTCAATTTTACGACCTTTTTTGTTAAATGAATCACTGCTATTGTTAAGTAAAAGTTATTAAGTGAGGACAGCTCCCCCCTCCCCCCATTGACTTTCCTTGTCTGGGGAGAGCTGGACTCACTTGCAGAAGTTTTCTGAGGAAGTTCGTAAATGGCTATCACATAACTCCTGGTTCCTGCAGCTATCGTAAATATAGGTTTCAAGTAGCTGAATTTTGATCATTTCCTGTGAAGATTGTAAGTGTTGTAAGTTATAAGTCACTTTTTATATTTCCATTATAATTCTGAACAGTTGCTAAAGGAATTATCATAAGGACTATCTGTATTTGGTTTAAGTAGTTATAAAGAGATGTTATGATCATTTCCCTGAATACTCCAAAGCACCTTTTTGTGCTGCATAGCATCAGCCCTTTATTGTTACAGGACGTAATACAGAATTTGAAAGACAGCCAGAGTTTCCCTGAACCAGCTCTTCTATCAAACAGAATCAAGGCGATGTTATTACGGGTTTCTTCCTCAAACTTCTTTTTCAGGACTGAGTTGTTTTTCCTCTTTTAATGGCTCATCCATTCCTTTATCAAGCTTATCTCTATGTTTCTTTCACACAGCTGAACGTGAGATAATTCCAGGCATTGCTTGAAATCATCATGGTACCCACTGAATCATTGCAATTTTATCTTAAATAGAATCTTTAGACTTTGAGTATATGCAAGACTTTTTGGTACAATCTAGGTTTTTCTTTTCCTCCATTCTCCTTTGGAGAATGGAGGGAAAGGATAATAAACATTTTATTAATTGTTTTCCGGCCAAGGCAAATAATAAATACTATTTAATAAATACTAAATAGTTCAGAGTTTTTCACACTGTGAACCCTGAGTTCATGTTGCACTTAAATATATTTTAGGCTTTGTTATAGAACAGAAAATACAAATAAGAAGCATCATAGTTATGATCCTATCTAGAGGGGAAAAACAAAAACTGCAACTTGATAATACCATTATTAATATGTTCAAATTAATATAACATGATGTTCAAGCTTTTGAGTTTATCTAGAGTGATCTATGACATTGTCATAAATAAATTAGCACAAAATTAGCTGGATTCTTAAATCCATGTCCACCCTGCCCTTTGTCATTAAATCTTAAATTAAGGGACTACAGAATAGAACCAAATAATAATATCAAATCACAAAAAATGATTGTGGAAAAATTGTATTATAATTTTGCCTGCACTTATTCACTTAACTAGTAATTACTGGCAGTATTAGTTGAAAACTGGTAAAATAAGATAATTCTTTATTTTCTTTCTTTCTTCTTCTTCTTATTTTTGAACTGCACCCACTGCTCTGTTTGGCATCAGAGTAATTACAGAAAACGTACACTTCTATTTAAAATTTCATGTACAATTTATCTTCATAAAAGTGAACCTGTGATTACTTCATCAACAGTCATTGTGGCAAATAATTTATTAATGTTTCAATTTTTATTTCACTTTTACACAATAAAATATGCATTAAATTCTATTCCTGTCCTTGTTCTAAAGTACAGAAGGAAATAAAGCCCACTAGTTTTCATATATATCATTATTGTCCTAGGTATGACATGTAAAATGCATCAGCAAATAATATACTTCAGCACAAATGAAATTTACCTATTAGGTAATTTCATCTTGTGTGCTAATTATTAATCTGCCAAACTATGGATTTTTCCTCCGTATATATTTTTTCCTTTTCATTTTGGAAAATACAATATGGATGCTTTTTCTTTCACTGGAAGTACCTGGCTTGCCTATCTGGGAATTAATTGCTTTGTTTTTTTATCGAGCTTTAATTACTACAAGGTAAGATTGGAATTAGAAGCCATTTTTATTCATTGACTTTGTAGTTAACTTGCAGAGGATTGTCTGATGTGAAATTTTTAAAAGGATCACTCTATTGCTTCACTTTAAACTTTTATGAATCACTTAGTTTTATCTGATTGTTCTTTTTGATAAAATATTGTAATACAAAGATACAGATTCAAGCAGTACTAAAGAAACTGCTACTTCAACAGCCTTATTAAACCGAGGATTTAGATAAATATCCCTTTGGAGTCCGAATTTGGCTATTGTTTTTCAGTGGTGATACATGTTAAACATAGATTTGTATATTTCTACTGCATAGCAAACTTCTAGATTCTACCCAAAACATTTATGTAGTCTCTAGATCAAAACCTGGTTAAATACCGTCCTTTGTAAATAGTACAGACACTTCCATTCTAGAATTATTCTTAATAGTTTGCACCTTTGATGTTGAATTTACTTTTCTTTTTAATGCTAATACCTGAATGTATCACTTTAAGGCAACTAAATCATATATCGATCCTATGTACGCTTGCCTGAAAATAAATAGGTAACGAGAATATGTGTGTTACTGCAAAACCTTTACATTTTTAAATTATGTAGATGGGAAGATAGCATTAGGCAAGACTTCTTTGCTAGCAGATTTTCTTTTTTACATTTGGGACTTGCAACTGCATCACTAATTGAAGTGGTTGCTAATTGCTAATCGTGTGGCTGTGACTACATGATTAGAAAGAGACTAAGACCAGTTTAACACTTTTGGCTTTTGTTTGCCTCCTAACCATTCACCCGCCCTTTGGAAAGCTTTTTACTTATTTCTTACTGTCTTATGAGCATCAAAAACTATGTGATCATGTCATAACCTAAAGGAGCCATGGGCATGCTATGCAAATAGATTAGTCTCCTGAAATCCTTTTGTCTCCAATCTCTCTGTTCTGCAATGGGGGGGAGGGGAGAAGAAAAGCAAGCAATTTCTATAGGTGATTTCTCCTTTGACAGATCTTTCCTTCCTGCACACGAAGAGTAATGAGAAGGTTCCAGCAGCTCAGGACTGGGAGATGCGGACCCCATACACAAACAGGTTACAATACGCTCTTGAAGTCTCTTCTCCAAACTCTCTGCTCTGCTAGCGAACAGGGAAACGAGCAATTTCTGTAGGCAATCTCTCTTTTACCTAACAGTTTTCTGCTGCAAGTATGATTTCACTGCTTTCAATGTGCAGAAGAGCAATCAGCTTTGTCTCATAAATTCTCACCCTAATCTGCACCCTAAGGGAACAATTGCAGAATGGAGGGATTAGAAAAGGAAATTCAATAGAACATTGTAAGCTGTTTGCATAGCATACCTGTGGCTCCCACTGATTTCAATGTTTACAAGAGCAAATAGCTTACTCTCTTTCAAGTTGCTTCTTTCCAATCTGTCTGCTCTGCAAGGGCAGAAAAATAAATGCAGGTCTCAAGCACAGGCCAATATCTACTGACTGTGATAGGATTCATGTGACTAATGAATTCTATGAAGGTTGTACTTGAGCTGTAAACTTATTTTTTCAACATCATTATAATTTTGAATGGTCACTGAATAAGTGGACAGTAAGCTTAAACTACTTGTAGTTCTATAGCAGCTTTGGAATCACTTTGCCTGTGCTTTTGAGTAAATGTTGACTCCTGGTGACTGTCTGGACTAGTCCCTGCAATTTTCTTAGCAAGTTCTTCAAATTGGATTGCCATTGTCTTCTTCCTAGGGTTGCAAGTGAATATCTGGCCCAAGGTCACCCAGCTGGCATTCCACCTAAGGCCTGACTGGGATTTATGGTTTCCCAATTACTAGACTGTGCCTTAGCCAATACACGAAAATGTCTTTATTTTGGTGTTTAGATAAAGATAAAATAATATATTTTAGTTAAAGTTGAATCATAGTTTTACTTCCTTCATCCCTGTGGTAATTCCTAGCAAGATACTACAAGCCATCTAAAACAAGGTGAATTAATTTACAAGAACATCCTGACATTTTGTTTGAGTAGCAGCATTCATCTCATTATGTTGGATTGAGTATGTCTGATAGGCTACCACCAAATTCAGTGATTAATCTTAGTCTTCATGAATGATAAATTACATCTTGAATGACAGCTTCATTAAAGATGGAGCACTTAGTATATAAAGTTTAGCAAAGTTGTGGAATGATTGCAATTTAGATGACTATATCATAAACACATTTTTTTTATTTCTAAATTACTGAATATTTGGAATATATTTATTAGCAATATCTACAATTAGTCCTCAACTTGCAACAGTTCATTTAGTGACCATTCAAAGTTACAACAACACTGAAAAACGTGACTTATGACCTTTTTTCATGCTTATGAATGTTGTAGCATCCTCATGGTCATGTGATTTACTTTTGGATGCTTGACAGGTGGTTCATATTTATGACGACTGTAGTGGCCCGGTATCATATGACCATCTTTTGCTACTTTCTGACAAGCCAAGTCAGTGGGGATGCCAGATTCATTTAACAACCAGGTTATTTATTTTACAACTGCAGTGATTCACTTAACAAATGAGGCAAGAAAAGTCGTACAATGGGACAAAACTCTCTTAACAAATTTCTCATTTAAATTCAACTGTGGTTGTAAGTCAAGGACTACCTGTATTTGTATGTTGTACAGTGTTAAGCTAATGCACAGTCATTAAGTAAGTCAATCCATTCCATGCCCAAAAAGGTTTGTGCCCTTTTCAGCATATTCTCTGTTTTCCCCATGAAAGAAAGTCTTAACACATAGGCTGCTTATGGAACTTCAATTCAGCAGCAATTTCCTTAGTGAAGCACACTCCCAGTTTGCTGGTTGACCTGTTTTCACAATATATAAGTCCTTCTTACTTTGCTGATTATTGTGTTTTACTGTTGACATATCATTTAGCTGAGTTTAGAATAGGTTTTTAATTGTATTTCTGGTAGTTGCTTGCCAGAACTAATGTCAGGTTCTTTGGCACCTACATAAAATTGAAAGTAATTCATTTTCCACATATAATTCTCATGGAGATTCTTTAACAAGATTTATAAAGTTGAAGGACATGGGGTTACAAGAATTCTGGCAATTGAACTATTTCCATCTATGACCAGCATATCTCAAAAGTACATTATGGCAACATTTTCCTTATTTTCTTTTTTACTTTCTGTCTTTCTCTGAGCCAGCACTGGAAGATCTAGTTACTGTATTAATATTGAAGAGGCAACCTATGTACTATTAAAGCACTCGTGTCTGTTTGTCTGCTTGTAACCTTCAATTAGCCCAAATTGGGCTAATTGTTTTTTTGAATCAAGGTACTTTGACTCCACTAATTAAGGAATGCATAGAAAATCTGAGACCCATTTATTTAGGTAATTGAAATTTCAAGAATCTTTACCTCAGTTGTATTCACAAAATTCTGGTCACTTTACATCATAACAGTTAGCAATGATCATGTGATTATGAACCCACATTCCAGAAGGCCTGCAAGCCATCAGATACTACAGCAGAGAAGGATTGCCATAAAGGGCTTCAGAAGTAATAGCCAATACCTTGAACTGTACCCAGAAATTTACTGGTAACCAGTGCAGCTCATGGAGCAAAGATGCTACAAGAGACCTTATGAAATATACCCATAATTACCCATGCCATGGCATTATGGACCAACTGTGGCTTCTGAGTGGTTGTCAAGGACTGTCTGATAAAGAGTGCATTTAGTAGTCAATGTGTGAAGTGACCAAAGTATGATGGTCTATGCATGCTTTTTTTCTAGAAAAAAAGGGGGGTGCCGGAACAATTAAAAAGAGGTGAAGAGGGAAATTGTGTCCGCCAGGCCTCACCTCCCCATTGGGCCAAGGGTCTCGCATAGGGTAGGGTGGACTTGACAAATACGAGTTATTTGAGGAGGGGGTTTCTTTGCCACTGCATTTTCTCCTTCTGACTTGTGGTCAGCCTGGCTGACATGAGGTCAGCACAAGGCAGGCGCGCACATGTTTTCCATGCTTTGGTGCCAGCCTCTCCATGCTACAGCACGGCATGGAGAGCCTGGCTGACATGGGTGAGCATGAGGCAGGAGTGCACATGGACTCCACTTTTTCGGCAGGGTAGAATTAAGTGTGCTCCCCACCTCCCACTCCTGGTCCTCTCATACTTACAACTAGGAGATGATGTAGTTGGACAGCATGGAGGGGTGCAAAGTTCCTGCCAACCTGCCTTCGTTGCAGACAACTTGCATGTGCAATGTTTGCTGGCCAGGTATTTGGCACACTCAGCAGCAATTCCTATAGGCTTTCGAAAGCCAATAGAGGGAGTAGCACAGCTTGTGCAAAAGTTGAAAAAACTCCATCAAAAAAAGGTGCCGGAACTCCAGTCTGAGCGTTCTATGAGAAAAAAAAAGCCCTGGGTCTATGTAAGGACATAATTGGCACAGAAAATAATTTTGTGTTAAAGCTTTCTTAGTCACATCTGCCATTTGCTTCTGAAGCAGGAACTGTGACTTGAAGAAAAGCCCCAAATTGCACACCATTCTTGAAGGGGAAAGTACAATCCTATTGAGAACCAAAGATGAAACATTCCTAGTCAGTCTTGTCATGATTAGGTTTCGGCCATCTATCTGTTCAGTTTGCCACAATCTCCAGGCACTGGGAGAAGAGTCTGACAGCATCCCATGGTAGGTCTGTGTTGAAATGTTTCTTGGAGTATGATCTGCATATTGATGAAATCTGATCCCAAACTGGTGAATGACTTCACCTAGCAACATCATACACATGTTTATCAGAAAGGAACAAGAGTGTAGAATTCTGAGATAATCCACACACCGGGGGTCTGAGAAACCATTGTTGACTGGAGCCAACCCCAGAGAGAGGAAATTCTGATCTCTGCAGAAGCTATCATTTGATTCCCCATAAGTCTCTTAAGAGACTTCCTTATATAGAGTTTCTTTCTTATATAGAGACTTTCTGATACTTGAAAAACTTTATGGAAATGAACTGTATTCAAATGATTGAAGTAGCATAAAATAATTTGTAATAATTAAATGAGGTGAATCCCAACTTGATAGTTCAAACAGTCATTTTGGATTAATGGATACCCTTCAATTGAAATGTTCACTGGGGGCTGGATTATACTGTAACAATTTTCAAACACTACATCAATATAATTTACATATTTCTCTTATTAGATGTATAAGACGATATTTGTAGGCTGCTAATTTCTACATACTGCTTGTTCTAAAATGATTATGTCTGCATTTAATAAAGATGCTGGTTACAGTAAAAAGTGTGATACTAACCACATTCCACTCATTGTAATTTATTTATGTATTTAATCAGTTTAATCAAATTTAAGGCTATCCACTTTTAATTAGCTTTTCTCACCAGTTGAACCAGCGAAACTAATTAAAAATAGAAAGCTTAGCTTGTTATTAGATAAGATTGGCTATATGGACATAAGCATTACAAATCAAGATAATAGTTATATACCAATTTATGAATTTTGACTTGTTTGCTTAATTGTTGATCCATATGCCTTGAAAATCTTGTCATTTCAGGTAGCTTCAATCTTTGGATAATTTCTTTTAAATATGTAAAACTTTTTCCTGTTATTAGATTGTGTGTTATACTGATTGATTCTGTTTTATTTTCTCTTATTTCAAACCTTATATTCAAAACTAATTTGAAAAAATAAACAGGACAAAGATTGTCTGGTTCTATATATATTGCATTGCATTTCTGCCTCACTGCTGTTCTTGATGTTTAAGCAGCACAGATAGAGTTGCCATAACCCTGTTGGATAGAGACTTGGAGAGCTCCATGGTTAAATGAGGTCTTGAACCTGGCTTTCTCAGACACTGCTCACTTAAACGTATGACTGTCATGTTGTATGCTATTAAAATTTAATCACTGCTCTCTGATATTTAGGTCAGGAAGAGTTGAAAAGAACAGAAGAAGAGCACAAATTTGATGGGTGGCAAAATATTTCAGTCAGTGAACACAGTGATTTAATTGTTTAAGGAGTGCCTGAGGGAAAATGAATTAGTATTCTTAGAGGTAAACAGCAGGGAAAAGTTAATATATTATCTAGAAAGTTTTACAATACAATGTTATTTATTTATTACAAGTAGTCTTTGACTTACGAACATAATTGAGCCGAGAATTGTAGTCAAATGTTATTGGAGTCATTAAAGAGGATCCAATTTTACAAGTTTTTTTTAATGTAGTTGTTAAGCAAATGCAGTGATTGTTAAATGAATGCAGTGGTCTTAAACATGAATCTGTTTTACCCACTGGGAATTTTTTTGCTGGAAACTGAAAATAAATGCCAGAAATCATTAAAAATTGCAGTCACGTAATTGTGGGATGCTGCAAACGGCTATAAAAGTGAACTGGTTGCCAAGAGTCCAAAATGCGATCACTTGACCTTGGGTGTGTGCATATGGCCATCGTAACTTCAAAATTTGTGGGATAAGTAGTAGTTTTGGGGAAGAGATCTGATGTAACTGAACAGTCACTAAGCGACCAGTCAAAGAAAAGTCAAAAGTGCAGAAAAACAATGCAAAATAGAAAAAAGAGTTTCCAATTTTCTTTTCAGCAAATTTAAGTATCGTTACAAGGTTATCTCTTACACTGTGATTAAAATAAAAAGTTATCCTTTTCTATTAACCTATAGAAAATTTTGATTGCCAACGTCTAAATCAGGGGTGTCAAACTCAATTTCATTGAGGGCCGCATCAGCATTGCGGTTGCCCTCAGGGGGCCGGGTGGGTATGGCCTGGGTGGGTGTGGCCTACTGGGAGGGCGTGGCTAGAGTGCGTATGGCATACTGGGGGGGCATGGCCAACTCTGCATCGTTCGCATCAAGGGGGCCTATGGGGGCCTGGGCAGGAGTGGGACAGATCTGAGGGTCTCTGGCAGAAGGAGGGTCCCTGGGCCAGGGCCAAGGCAATGGGGGCCGTTCCCTCACTGTTTCCAGGATGGCTTTGCGGGCCACATGAAACCACTTCGCGGGCCGGATCTGGCCCCAGGGCCTTGTGTTTGACATGTCTGGTCTAAATCAAAACCACAAATCATAACTGCATTTTTTTCTGTTCCATGTAAAATGTCTATAGGGGGAATGTAATTGTTATGTTTTCTTTGATCAAGGAAATTTAACCATCCCTGTAAGTTTCATCAACTTCATCAATGATTCCTCCACTGTAAAAACTTTCCACTTTTGAACATATAATAATCATGCTGCAGTCATCATATATAAAAAGAAAATTGCATGACTTTTTTCTAGTTGTCTGTCTATTAGTCCTAAAACAAAAGCCTCTGGTTTTAATTGTACTTTACCCTTTAAAATATGAATGAATGTACATATTTGTAGGCAATTATTTTTCTTATTGTTCATGTCCAACAAAGATTCAAAGTAATTTATACATTCTGAACAATTTCTCGAGTGACAGAGACCAACAATACATCATTGTGTAAAAAAAAATCTTTTTAAGAGTAGAACATAATTGTAAATATTTAACTCATCTCTTTAACCCTGCCATATAATTTAGATGTATTCTATTACCATTGTTTAAATGTAGATCAGTTGTCAAAACAGGTATTGTCTGAAACACAAATAAAATTCTAGGTAAAACATTCATCTTAATCAGCAAAATTCTTCGCAACAGTGACAATTGTAATTTATTTCATTTTGACATATTGTTATAAACCTCATTCCATTTCCATGTCTTAACATAGTTATTTGGAAATAACATACAATTGACATTTGTCATAATTATGACACTGGAGTAGTTTACCTTCTTTTAAGATTCTTCTGAATCTTAAAACCCAATTTCCATCTGAAAAAACTAGATTTTCTTTTATAAATCAGACCCCTCAGTATTATGATTTCTAAAAGCCTTTGGTAAAAATCTCTATCTTAAAAATTTTGGTAGCCAGGTCTCTTGAAATCCAAGTCATGTCTACTTTTGAAAAAAAAAATATGTCTTTCTGAAAAATAGGTATACTGTCCTGAATTACCATTCTTCTGTCTCTATACATAAACCATCTCTAAATTATCAATTCAAAGAAAACTCTTATGTAGAATTCTAATAGCAATCTCTTTCAGAACAATTATATCTGCATTGTCCAATTTCAGTCTTGTATTAAAATGCTATTGCAAGACTTGATCTTTTGTCTTCATTCTAATAAAATGAACCAAAATATCTGTAGGGACATTCCTCATTCTGGTAAATCTGGAATTTATTCTATAACTCTTTATGAATTTAATGCTCCATATCTTCCACTTCTAGATTCATAAAATTTGCCAATAGCTTAATAAGCCTCTCTGTAATTTTTAATCTGAAACCTCTGTAACACTCTAAATCCCAAACAATTCTTTTCCTTTCAATTTCAGTAAAGATAGATTATCCAATTCTCTTTCCAGCTCTTCCTTAAACCTGTCTTCTTCTCTAAAATGTTCATTTTGTCATTAATTTGTTTTACCTCGCCAGATATTTGCTTTGCAAAACTTTTCTTTTTTTTACATCTTCTCTCATTTCCTCTCTTAACTTTATGAATTGTTCGTCCATTATTTTTTTTCACAAGCATCCATTTTCCATCTGATCACATTTTTCCCCATTTGCTCAAATATTTTCTGAAATATACCTTGTGTAATTGTCCCGCTAGTTGCTTTTCTTACTATTTTTCTAGTAGCCATTTTAATCCAAAAGTGGAAATGTCTCAAGCAGGCAAAATAAAACAAACAAGCTTCCTCTCCTTCACCGCCCCAAATTATCATTTTGTTTCTATCACTTTCATTTTAGTGCCTTTCAATAACTTTGACCACAACAAGCCACAACACATCTCCATGACAACTAAATATCTCAATCACAGTCTTGTTCTTTGCCTTATCTTTTGTTGTGCAGATTCCAACAAATATTCCCATGCTTGCCTGGTCACTTTAAACTGAACTAGTGAAAAATTAAATTAAAAAAATTATTAAAAAAAAAATTAAAGAACTTCATCCATTTGTTTTTTTTTAAAAAAAACCACATTCATTTGCCCCCTCCTGAAGAAGCCATTGCTGGATCCCATTACGGTATATGGGATAATTTTTATCACCTCCTTTTCTGGGGAAGAGAAGGTGGTTGTACAACAGCTTCAGAGAGCTTCGGAGGAAGCAGATTATCTTCATCCTTTCCAGTCAGGACTGAGGCCAGGTTATGGGATGGCAAAGGCATAAGTCATCCTTTTGAATGACCTCTGGTGTGGGTGGGATGGGGAAAAGGGATCGATCATTGCCCTAGCTGACCTTTTGGTGGTTTTTGATATCAACCATGATATCTTTTGGGATCATTTCAGGATCAGTCCTGCCTTACTTCTAGGTTGATTCCAATTGGTGATGATTGGCTCCTTCGGCTCCTATTATGTGGGTGCCACAGGATTTGGTGTGCTCTCTCCTTTTGAACATCTATATGAGGATGTTGGATGAGGTGATTCATCACCTTGGGACCAGGTATCATTAGTATGTTGATGACAGCTAATTATATATCTGCACACCTGGTTTATTAAATAATAGTATAAACATCTTAACCTGTGCCCTGTACTCTGTGGGGATCTGGATGGGGAACAAAAGACTTCAACAAAACCTTAGCAAGACCAGGTGGCTCTGATTTTGAAGCTTACTAGTCCAAGAACTATGCTATCTTTGGGGTTGGATAGGGTTAGAGTCCAGGGGTCTTCAAACTTGGCCCTTTTATGACTTGTGGACTTCAACTCCCAGAATTCCTCAGCCAGAATGCCTGGCTGAGGAATTCTGGGAGTTGAAGTCCACAAGTCATAAAAGGGCCAAGTTTGAAGACCCCTAGGTTAGACTGTCACAGAAAGACCCAGTGCACAAATTGGCGGGAGGGGTCCTCCTAGACTCACAACTCCTGCTCAATGAGCAGGTGGCAGTTGTAGCTAGGAAGGTGTCTTGCACAGCTCCATCTTGTGTACCAGCTGCACCGGTTCCTGGATTACACACCCTGCTTACTGTCACATGTGTATAGTTAGCTTATGCCCATAAAATTATCAAAATTCATGAATACAATCAAGTACCAACAGAACAGAATATTTGTAGCTTGGGGTCCTTGGTGTTCTTTGAGCTTGGTTGTTTTCTTGCAGGCATTGTGCTGGTGGAAGGGTTCTTGGTGGCATTGTGGTGCATTAGATAGGTGAGGAGATGTTTTGGTCTTTTTGTGTCCTTTTTGGTTTTTTAAGCTTGGACATCTCACAGAGGCCAGCAAATATTCCATCAACTTCCCACTATAATGATTTGATGTAATCAAAGTCCTACATTAAATTAATTTGCTCCTCTTGAGAAAGCATAGTAAGAGATTGCATGGAGTCAAATTTGTCTCCCTCCTTCGGCCTGATGGATTTTTTTCCTGAAGAATATTATTGGAAGCATTGTTATCAGAAACAGGCCTGGATGTATCCTCCTGGTTCTGCCTTGGCAAGCTTCCCAGGAGCCAAGAGCGGGTGGGCCTAGATATTTTGAAATACTCTAGTTGGCGCAATTCCAAAGCTCTGTAGCAAGTGCTTGAGTCTTAAGAGCATTTAGGTTAGTACCGGTTGTTGAAACAATTGCACAAGCCTCTTAAAGCCTTGGCAGGGCAGAAGCCGTGTTATCTCTGTTAGTTTGGTCGGTGTTACTTTACGCCTAAGTAACTGTGGCAGAGCTTTCAGGAAGACCCTTTTTATGTTCTGTCTTTGATTATTTGTCTGTATTATTTCTGGGTGTAACATGACTTTCCTCAGTTGAAGTACATATGTTTCTTCTGATGCTAAACTTGGATTATTATTATTTTTTGCTTACCAGTTGTACTAGAGTATGGTACAATGTCCACAGTCTTGGGAGCATAGGTTCTCCCCTTTATTGCCATTCTCACCAGTTGTCTCACCTTCTTTTACAAAGCTAGGGAATCTTTCTTTTGCTAGCGTTTTTATTTTCTCTAGCTTTTTATTGGCCTCTGTCAGCTGATCAAATATAGATATGATTGTGTGGGCAGTAAGTAGTCACTAAGGAAGAAACCGGTCAGTCCTAGAGGAGATCAACCCTGACTGCTCTTTAGAAGGCCAGATCCTGAAGCTAAAACTCAAATACTTTGGCCACCTAATGAGAAGGAAGGACTCACTGGAGAAGAGCCTAATGCTGGGAAAGGTTGAGGGCAATAGAAGAAGGGGACGACAGAGAATGAGGTGGCTGGATGGAGTCACTGAAGCAGTAGGCGTGAGCTTAAATGGACTCCAGAAGATGGTAGAGGACAGGAAGGCCTGGAGGAACGTTGTCCATAGGGTCTCAATGGGTTGGACACGACTTAGCAACTAACAACAACAACAACAAGGAAGAAAAATCTTCCTTCACTCTAATGAGTGGCAGGTTAAATTCATTTCATTGGTCTCAGTTTCCATTCCAGCTACTTCTCTCTTTTTCTCTACTACAGTTAAATTCCCATCAGAGAATAAGAGCTTGTCAGAATCCCAGTCAAATAAGTTATCATACTTATCAACTCTTGATTTAAGAGGGAAGGTAGGCTTACATGCCTTCTTTTTGTTGTTAAGACAGCCGTGGTTTTTTTTGGTTGCTTATCTTCTTCTAGTTGCTTTGAGGTTTTTCTAGGACACTTCTTGTTGCAGCTCTTTGTGGATGCTTTTGTCATGTTGTGCTCTCATTCCTGTCAGGCATGTGAATATCAGTGGTCTCTCACTTCTTACACTTAATAAAATTTAATACTCTAAAATTCATAAAGCTTTGAAAAATAAAACACCAAATATAAAATGCACTAGGGATAAGAGTAGTGGGTTAAAAGATTATTTCTGAGATAGGATAGGATAATAATAGGATAATAACAGTACAAAAGCATGAGGAGGTAAGTGAAGAATGCCTTTTATATGATATTCAAAAAGGGCTTGTTCTACAGTACAATAATAATGGCTAACAATAGCTTAAAATGTGCTGTTTTTACCGTTGCAGCTAAATATACAAAGTGCAGTATTGAGTTCTGAAAAGTCCATAAATAGATGCCGCGGAAAGGGGAACATTCTCGTTCCCTTTTTCAGTTTGTTTTCAAAACAGTTGTGATTTTTGGATTGTTTTTCCTCAGCTGTTCTTCAACAAATGATACCAAACAACCTCTTCTGGTATTGGCTGGATATATTAATTATATTAGTGTTAAATTAATAGGAGCACTGTTAATTCAGAGTGCCATAGTTGACAACAGAATATGTGAAATTCTCTTGATTCTCCTGGTTGGACAAGAATACAAGTTATTTTGTGGTAGTATACTGTTGAATTTTCCTTCTATGACCATAGATGGGCTGAAAGCCAAAATAATTTAGGGCTAGGGTTATTTATTTGAATAAATGATTATTCAAACACTTGTTTGGTGTTTTAGCTGCCAGAAAAAAATTAGTTCTGGTGCACATTATTAACATAAGCTTCAAAAGAAAGAGTAGCAACAAAAATGTGCAATGGCAAGTAGAGCAGCAAACTAGTGACCTTGACTCAAATTATTTTTGTACACAAATACATGTATGCATACTGTACATAGTTACACAAACATGCAATGTGTGTGTGTATTTATATGTATATTACAATATTTGAAGTTGCATTAAGAAAATAGGGATTCTAAATGTAATATATGAGTATATTATACAAATTGAATAACTGCAAAAAAAGGTGCAAATCAAGTTGGTTAAAAATCCAGACCAGACAATTTTGTAGTTATTTGGGGTACTTTTGCTATTGTGTATAGAGCTCAGTATATTTCATAAAGAAGGAAAGTTGTTTGCATTATTCTTTCAATATCATTTAAGTTACTCCTTTTTGGGAAAGGACCATTGTTCTGTTGTTACATCTAGGTCCCGTAGCCAATCATTAGCATTTTTATTGTAATGAAAACAAATACTCATTTGTAAATGTAAATGCAAATCAGAGTCTATGAGGTGTGGGGATCTGGATGGGGGAATATCGTGTTCCTGTTCTGATGCAGGAACTATTTTTATAAATCTGGGCAAGCATAATATTGATTGATTATATGCTATTAAGTCAGTATTGAGTTCTAGTGACCATGTAGATGTATTTTCTCTTTGAGGATCTTACCCCTCTGTTTTTCAGGTGTTCCAGTCGTATGTCTGTTGCTGCTGTAATTGAGTCAATCAATCTTGCCATTGTCTATCTTCTTTTCTTTCCTTCCGCTTTCCCAATGTTATTGAGAGCAAGTTTGGTGTAGTAAGGTGCTGGCCTAGAAACCTAGAGACTATCTAGACCTCCCTTATTCATGAAACCCAGTTGGGTGACTTTGGCCAGTCATTTACTGTCAGCCCAGCCCACCTTACAGGGTTGTTGTTGTGGAAAAATAGGAGTTAGGAATCATACGTATGTTCACTGCATTGAGTTATATACAAGTAGTCAACTTACAACTGTTTGTATAGTGACCATTCAAAGTTATAAAAGCACTGAAAAAAACGGACTTACAATCAGTACTCTCGCTTACAACCTTTACAACATCCTCTGGGTCACGTGATCCACATTTGGGCACCAGGCAACCAAAACCGTAGCATAGATTATTGACATTTCTTCTTCCAGTTTTAAAATCCTTCTTATCTTCTTCCAGCACCTTGATTTGCTGGTTTGGTTTTATATTATGTCTTATATGGCCCAATTTGGTTTGTGAACAGTAATTTGTGGGAATGCTTTCCTAGACTAATTATAGATGCATGGACTTAAAAGTGCTCAGCAGTGCCTGTGCTGAATGTGGAATTTGGAAGTTGAAGCCCATAGATAAGTTGCCCAGGTTCATAAACATTGATTTCTGCCTTAATGAGTGCAACATTGTTAGTATTTATACTGACACAATATGTATTACAGTAAAACCTGGGAAACCATTGGAACCCAAAAGTGAATATTCATTATGGCTTTCAATTTAATACATTTTCATCCAGTTAAGAACCATTTTCTGTTTCTTTTGGTCATTTAGTAGATCCTTGACCTAATGTGATAATAGCTTTCTTCATAACAACAAGGCTATGCTGTCAGTAATGGTTTACTGTTTCTATGCCTGACAGAGTTGGAATAGTTCACCCAATGGTAGAACTGTCACATGAGATCTTTACTATGCGCCTGTCAATCTAGTAGTTAAAATGTTAATTTGCAAACCTCTTTGTAGTAATCCACATATGTTTTGCTTGCTGGCTGAAGGAATTACAGTTGACCTCTTGTTCAGAATATCTGGAACGGTTAGCAAATGGGAGTGATGTTATCTGCCAAGGAAAAGATCAAAATCGGCCTTTAAAAGATTAAACTCCAGGATTATTTGAAAAGAGAAGATTTGAATGCAGTTGATATTTACCAGGGAAAGAAATAGATACTCTGTTTTTCAGCCTATTATTACATTTGTTTAGATAGAATAGATACGAGAATCATGGTAATAGGTCAGATTGAAATGATTCTAAGCGGTGTTCTCACTATGACTTAGATTTTAGCTCCTAATATATTCCTAATTTACATGAGCTTTGCTCATGAATATTATTTCAGGTTTTGTGATATGCAGTCATAGCACCAAAGTGTGATCTACCTTACAGGGATGCAAACAAAGCAAAGCTGCTAAAGCAAAAGTTCTTACCTTCTCTCTCTGACTCTGTTTTTATTGTGAATGCTAATTGCATCACTCTCATTTATTGCTTGCTTACCTCCAGATATACCCTCAGTATATTTAAATTAAAAGCATAATTTGGAATCCTTTGTTTTATCAGATAATGATTTCTTAAAGAAATAGAATGTTAATTCTACTACTGATGTTAATTAGTAAGCAGATATAATTTCAGATCACATTTTGAATGGGCTTCAGTTTTAAACCATGTGTTTGTTTCAGGAAATCAAATATCTACTTGAATAACCAAATAGGTCCATGAGCTTATTTCTATGGTTTGCTATAAAAATATGAGAAATATAAGAAAAAGAAAGGGAAAGAAAATTCTCAGATAAATTACTGTTTTATTATTGTTCTCTATATTAGAATTATATCCACATAAAGGCTACCTTCTGATATAGTAGACATGTCAAACTCGCGAGATCATGTGACGTGCAACGTATCAGAGCTTTTTTGCCATTGCCGGCAATGGGGTGGGTGCGGCTTCTGGATGATGCGTCCGGTCCTCGGGCCGGCAGTTTGACACCCCTATGATATAGCTTCAGGGCTTCAGGTTTCTCTTCCATCTTCTGAAGCTGGTGCCAGTTGATGTTGATGAAGAGGGAGCCCCTGATTTCTGGGGTTCTTCAAGGCTTGAACACAGCTGCTTAAGAGCTACACAAAGCTGCTGGATGAGATAATTCAATGGCACATGTGAGATATCGTCAGCAAGCTGCTGATATCTTTACTTTTTTGCACTGGACCGAACAGGTGATGTGGTGGAAGCTCTGTCTCGGTGTCTGGAGGCTGTGGGAGCTTGGATAGGGAAGGACAAGTTTCAATCCCACCCTGCTGGGGTGTCAAGTTTCCGACGTGTCTGGGCTTTTCAAGTGACTCTGAGGCATTGTTTACCTTGACATGGCTTGACATGGTTTTTGGAACCCCTGGTCCTAGATAGTTTTCTTCTCTTATTCTGAATGGGGTTGTATTATCCCAAACAAAATCCATGTGCAATTTCAGTGTCTTTCTGGATGGCTTGGAGGATTTTTGCACAGCTTTGTGTTGTAGGTCAATTGCATCCTTTCCTAAACCAAGAGGCTCTGCACGTTTTTGTCACCTCCTGAGTGAGTTATTGCAATTAGCTCTACGTGGATCTGGCCTTGAAAAACATATAGATGCTCCAGCTGGTCTTAAATGAGGCAGTTATGGACTCTCCCTGGTGTGGATATGTTACATTTCTGTCCTGTGAGTTGCACTGGTTAGCAGTATGCTTCTGCGTCCAATTCACTAGTAGTCATCTACAAAGACCTTCATGGCATAGGGCCTGGTTATTTGTGGGGCCGCCTCTCTTTGATTGTTTCTACTCATCCCATGACATCTGTCAGAAAAAGAATGTTATGGTGCCCATTAATGGAAGAGTGTCATCTGGCAGGCCACAGGATACAAAAGTTCTGTAGTGCCACCTTCCCTCTGGAATACCATTCCGCCGGAGAGTAGATTGGCCTTGATCCTGCTGGTCTTTTTGCAAAGCTCTGAAGACTTGGTTGTATTCCCAGGCATTGGATTGTCAATTAGAGCCTAGGGAATGGCTATTTTAATTGTTTGATTGGTTTTCATTTTGGAGGCTGCATTTATATATTATTTTGATGTTGCTTATGGTGACATGGGTGCCCATATAAATTTAGTGAAATAAATACATGATTGGCTGCATAATTAGTTGGATTTTATTCTGGCTCAGAAAATGGAGTAAATATTTAGCATTTAAACTGGTGCTTAAATACAAGAATTTAAACAGGCAAGTGGTTTAATTTCTATCATTTTGTTTGCCAGCATTCTTTCTATCACGGCCCTTGTTTGATATGCCTCTCAGGCAATTTTTTAAAGAGATGCCTGTGCATTCTTGGTACTAAAGCTGTATTAATTTCTGAAAATGTCAGAATTATTGGACCTTAATATCAAAGTATATTTAATTGTCATGCTGTAGCTCAGAGGGCACCAACATTTTCCTGCTGGTGGCCCGAAGGGAAAGGGAGCAGCTGGGAAATTTGCACACATGTCCACGGGTGTGCGTGTGGAAACAGCACCCACACAGTGCTAGCTTCCCCCTTTGCATAGGCATGCAGGCTCTAGCTGCTGCTGCTAGCCCCCGCACAGGCGCAAACAGGGTGTGCAACCCGTGTGCATACTAGCAACCCCATTTGTGCAGGTGCAGAGACGCTAGCACCACTGCTAGCTCTGCACACATGTGCAAATGGGTCCGCAGGTGCCAGTGTGAGTGGAGGTCAGTGCATGCATGTGTGTGTGTGTGTCCACACTGGCCAGCTTGTCCCACGGCCCAGTAGTGGGCTG
Source organism: Vipera ursinii (assembly GCF_947247035.1). Classification (NCBI taxonomy): domain Eukaryota; kingdom Metazoa; phylum Chordata; class Lepidosauria; order Squamata; family Viperidae; genus Vipera; species Vipera ursinii. The sequence goes on along the minus strand of NC_139516.1, from coordinate 65,178,273 downwards.
CAGCCCATTGGTTGGGGACCTCTCCTATAGCTTATCCATCTGGCCAAACATAGAAAATGGCATTGTGCTAAGAAAGCACTATAAACAGTTTCATTGTTAATAATGACTGATCTAATACGGTCTTGGTTAAAATAAACACACTTTCATTCCTTGAATCCTTATTTTAAAGGATTTCTTATTTTACAGGCTTTTAAAACCAGTAGAATTATATATCCTCTTTTTAAACTTATTGAGATTAGATTTAAAATAGGTTTTATGATATTCTGCTTTTCCAAATAAAGTTACCCTACATTTATGTTACAATTACCAGTGTTAGAACTTCTGCATAGATAACCCATGTGATTATCTAAGGACATTTATCCTGAAGAAGGAATGCAGTCCCATGGGAAAAAAACTAAAATACTTTTTGATTCTTTAACCCTATAAACTTCATCTCAACACTTAGATGATTTTTTACAGTGAAATCAAATTTGTTACAGATTTTTGTGTCTGAAAAACAAAACAGCGATATTTTTCTACTGTATCATCTGCTTCCTTCTCTTTTGCTGTAAATCTGTGCTATAAATGGAACTGAACAAACTCTCCCCCCTCCCCCCCATCCCTAAGTCTCAGAAACTTACTGATATGCTAATATTAGAGGAGGGAGAGAAATAGTTGAAGGAAGATGTCTGTTAAAAAGAAAAGGGGATAGCCCATCATTCTTTTCTGAGCAACATGATGAATTGTGGAAACTCTGATTGAAAATTCTAATCACAGCCTTGCAGTCCTTCAGATCTCAACGGCTGACAGTTGATTCACTCCTTTTCATGCCTGCTGCTCACACTGCTTAGGGTGTCTCTTATGCGTGAATCTATCATTAGCACACAAAGCATGATGGATTGGTTAGAGTACCTCTATCCTCAAAACCTGGGAAATGCTTCTTTTTCAGGATTGCAGAGCCTGCATGTGACATCGTCATGAACGAAAGAAGAAAGTAATACAGCATTGGATGCGCCTGCTTGCTGCCCCATAGCAAAAAGAGAGGGGAGAAAATGATGCATTGTGGGGAATGTGAGTATATGCCTGTTCTGACCTCAACAGGACTCAGTGCAGAACATCATTTTCCTTAATCAGGGCAAAGTGGCAAAAATATTGGGATTATGAAAATTTCACTGAGAAATCAAAAAAGTAAACTTCGTCCCCTGCTACTTGAAATATATTTAAACATTTGGATTTTCAGAGCAGTCTTTGCAACCAGAAAGACTAATTCATTATAATGTAGATGAGATTTTTTTTGTCCTTTATTTGTCTTTACTACCTTCCTATATTTAAAAGCTACTTTTTAGTTTTACCCGCTTTTCTGGTTGGTATGCCATGTCTTTGAGAAGACATGGCTGTGTTTTGGCTAAGAAGGAAGGTCAAATGCTCAATCAAAACACTAAGTAATAGGTCATAATATGCTTCACTGCGCTGTCTTGTAATAAATAAATTTGCAGAGTTGACAGAAATTTGTTTTAAAGTTTAGAACTGTGTACTTAATCTCAAAATTCAGTAAGAAAAAATATATTAAAAAGACTAGGGTGCAACATACAGAATGTTTGAGGAACTGCCAAACTGGAATGGATTTATGTTGTGTTTTCTGTTATTTACCTACACAAATGCATAGCAAACTTTTTTTTTTAAAAAAACAGAATTCTCCTCATTTATGAATAGTCTGAATGTTTATAGCAGCTGGTTATGGATGATCAGTGTTTGGAAATGTTGACGTATCAGAGGCAGGCTACAGTATTGTCTTATGAACACCAATGTACACACAAACATTTTCGTTGATGCCTATCAAGCTTCAGACCCCATATAATTTATTATTTTTGATTCTTAAGTTAGCATATATAAAAGGGAAGCAAGGGTGATGCAGAGTAAAGCAAAGCACAGTATCTAGCATAATATTTACTTAAAATAATCGTTCTTGGCCTCACCTAGTCCTCACAACCTATATGAAGTATTAATTTAAGTGATAGAGCTTTTTTAGAATTATGTTTACATGGCAGGGGGGAAATTTCTCCTAAGTGTCTTATATGGTAAATGAACTGACAGGAATCTGTCTTTTGGAAGATGTCATTTTTGTGATTAGTCTTGCCTTTCATGGTAATAATTTTATAAATAGTCCAATAATAGCCATTTTGTTAAAATAAGCCAGGTATGTTCTGAAAATTCCACTGGGTTATACAAGTAGGCCTTGAAAGAACCACAATTTGTGGTTAAGTGTTGCAGTTATTAAGCAAATCTTGCCTGATTTTATAACCTTTTCTGCTGTTGTTAAGCAAATCACCACAAATCGCACAATCATTAAGAGAATCCACCCTTCTCCATTGCTATTGCTTGTCAGAAGCTCCCTGGAAAGATGAATGGCAATCACAGGACCCAGGGACTCTACAACCATCATAAATATGTGCTGGTTGCTAAGCAACTGAATTTTGATCATGTGACTACAGGGACGCTATGATGATCATAAGTCCAAGGACCAATCATAAGTCACTTTCTTCAGTGCCATTGTAACTATTATCATTTGTTAAATGAATGTTTGTAGGTCAAAGACTACCTGTAAAGGCTAGCTCCTGTCTACAGCATTCACTACAGATAGAATATGCTTATGGTAGGAATATAGGAAACAAAGATAAAATATATAAAGAAGTAGAGCTGTTAGTAAGAAATATTATTTTATGGTATATTAAGGACTCACAGATTTACAAATAAAAAAGGTAAAGGGATTCCCTATCAGTCATGTCTGACTCTCTAGGCCAGGGGTGTCAAACTGCCGGCCCACGGGCCAGACGTGTCATCCAGAAGCCATGCCCACCCCATTGCCGGCAATGGCAAAATAGTCTCGATATGTCTCACGATGTCACGTGATGTCGTGAGTTTGACATGTCTGCTCTAGGGCAAAGTGCTCATCTCTGTTTCTTGGCTGAGAGAGAGCCAGCATTGTCTGAAGACCATTTCCTCAGTCATGTGACCAGCATGACTATATGGTGAAGGCACACAGAATGCTGTTACCTTCCCACTGAAGTGGTACCTACTAATCTACTTGCATTTACATGCTTTCATTACTAGGTGGACAGGTGCTGGGACAAATAACGGGAGCTCAACTTCTTTAATAACTGAACCATCGGGCCCCGATTTAAAGATAGACCTTGACATATGGCCATTCATTCAGTGACTGTGAGCAAATGCACTTGAAGGAGGAAGTGACAGTGGCCTCTACTCCATCCTCTCCTCCCTGCATTTAGGAGGAAGAAGAAAATGATGAGACAATGCAATTAGGGATGGCTTTTGTTCAGGCCACTGACACATTTATTTATAGTTATTTACTAATTACAGTACATACGTGTGTTATAATAACTTCTTGTAATTACAAATAACACGTTTAGTCTCATATGTCAATTTGTCAGTGGTGGAAGATGCACTAAAACTATAATGGCTTGGCCATCATTTACCATCATTTAAATGTAAAGTCACCTTAAAAATGTCTTAGAACATGTTTATAAAAAAGAATCATTTCCATTAGCCTCAATGTGTCAGGACCCACCTCAATCCACATCTTAGGAAATAAGAACTCTTGGATGCAAGTTTAGTCCAAAAGGAAAATGTTTACTAGGATGGAATCGATTGTGGCAATACAAGACGGAATCTAACAAAGTTACACTTCAATCCTATATAAAGCATTCCCATTTCAGCCCCCTCCCCTCATCCATTTGGTCAGGCTCCCATCATTTACTTATGTGTCAGGCCCTTCCGTGGGAAAGGGAACTCTCCTTGTTTTTATTGTTATTGCTTCTTCCTTTTTCAGTTGTAAATGAAGATGCGATCCAGATATGTCACTCCCCCTCCCTCCTCCAGTTCAAACGTTTCCCTGTTGTTTGAAGATCGCCTTAAGTAACCATCCTCTCCCCCCCCCTCGGAGAGATGGCAGAATCCCCAGAATAAGCACAATGTTCTACTTATACATTTATGAAATGTGATATACCGTATATACTTGATTATAAGCCGACTCGAGTATAAGCCGAGACCCCCAATTTTACCCCAAAAAACTGGGAAAAGTTATTGACTCGAGTATAAGCCGAGTATAAGTATAAGTTTGGCCCCTTCTTAGCAACATGTCTATATTCTGTGCCACGACGAGCCGCTCGTTGACTCTGGCAGCATCCCGGAGCTGGCTCGGCTGCGGTTCGCAGGGTCCGCTCATCAGGCTGCCAGGCTTCCTGGCAGCACATCCCACAGGGAAGGTCTGCTAGGGAGGCGGCAGTCAAGTGTTGTTTCCCTCCTCGTGCACGTGTGTGTGTGTGTGTGTGAGACCTGCGGGAACGGCTGGTAGAGGTGGCGGCAGTCCGGCGTTTCCCCCCCTCATGCATGCGTGTGTGTGTCAGACCCACGGGAATGGCTGGTAAGGAAGCGGCGTTCCCCCCCTCCTGTGTGTCGGGCCCACGGGGCTTGACACACAGAGAAACACAAATGCCGGACTGCCGCCACCTTTACTAGCCATTCCTGCGGGTCTCTCTCTCACACACACACACACACACACACACACACACACACGAGGGGGAGAAACAATGCTGGACTGCCGCCACCTCTGCCAGCCCTGCAAGCCTCTGCCGCAGAGGCTTGCAGGGCTGGCAGAGGTGGCGGCAGTCCAGCGTTGTTTCTCCCCCTCGTGCGTGCATGTGTGTGTCAGACCCACGGGAATGGCTGGTAGGGAAGCGGCATTCCGGCATTCCCCCCCTTCCTGTGTGTCGGGCCCACGGGGCTTGACACACAGAGAAACGCAAATGCCAGACTGCCGCCACCTTTACTAGCCATTCCTGCGGGTCTGACACACACACAGACACACGCACGAGGGGGAGAAACAACACTGGACTGCCGCCACCTCTGCCAGCCCTGCAAGCCTCTGCCGCCCCGGCGTTGGTGGTCGAGCTCTTCGGAGCCGGCAGAGAATCTCCCGCAGGAGGAGGTCGCGGCTTTCTCTCTTGCTTCGGACTGCAAGGATTTAAACTCCAGGAACAAATCCTGATGGAAGTTTTTTTAAAAAAATACTCCTCCAGGTCGGACAGGGGACCCAGGCTGAGGTCTAGGGGTAGTGGGGGGGGGCTCGCGGACATAGATGGGCTCAAGTGGAAGCCAAGCAGCCCTCCCGAATCTGGGCTTCTGGACGGAGCGGCCGGTGGTGTGTTTCAAAAAGCAGAAAAGTTGGATTTTGAACATTTCAGCAGCGCATCTGCACCCGCTGCTTTTAGAAAGTACGAGGACCGGCAACTCCACTTCTTGGCTGATGCAGCGGGAGGCCCAGCCTCTCTTCAAACTCAGCGCCCGTGGCGGGGCTGGATCCGCCACCCGAAAGACTCTCGGGTGGCGCTTCCACGACGCAGTCGAAGCGCTTCGCTCCGCACACGGAAGGAAAAAGGTCAGCCCTCCATCCGCGACCCGTCCGGCGGGCGCTCCTGCTTTGCAGCTCTCGACATCGCTGCCGGGAAGCCTCCGCAGTCGTGGAGGAGCGAAAGGCAGTGGCGGCACCTCCCCACGGCGGAGGCTCCCCGGCGTGTCCCTGCACCGGTCTCCCCCGCCAGCCGTGGGTCAAGCAGGCTACGCTTCCCCGGGCGCTGCAACGGCACCCGTCCTCCCCGGCGAGTCTTCACTACCTGGCCCCTGCAGAATCACGGCGGCGCCCCTGGAGAAACCGACCCCGAGGCTGCGGCAGATTTTTCCTTCTCCAGGCCTCTGCCGCCCAGAGCGTTGTTTCTCCCCCTCGTGTGTGTGTGTGTGTGTGTGTGTGTGTGTGTCAGACCCGCAGGAATGGCTAGTAAAGGTGGCGGCAGTGGCGGCATTTGCGTTTCTCTGTGTGTCAAGCCCCGTGGGCTCGACACACAGGAAGGGGGGGAATGCCGGAATGCCGCTTCCCTACCAGCCATTCCCGTAGGTCTGACACACACACGCACGCACGAGGGGGAGAAACAACGCTGGACTGCCGCCACCTCTACCAGCTCTGCAAGGCTCTGCCGCTCCCTTCTCTCAGCAGCCTGTTCCGAATGAAGGGACAGTTCTTTTTTTTTGTTCACTGGAGTATAAGCCGAAGTGGATTTTTTCAGCCCAAAAAGTAGGCTGAAAAATTCGGCTTATACTCAAGTATATACGGTAAATGGATTCTGACATTCGGCTCTCTTTTCAGAAAAAAGATGAGTCCATCTGTGGGGAAAAGAAAACATATAAATGTTAGCCTGGTTTGTTCGGATATTCTGTATGAAACCTCTTAAGCAACTTTGGTGCTTTAACATGGAGTTTGTTGACCCACTCATTTTCTGAGGAGGGGAGGTGTTTCCATGCCACTAAATATTGTATCGTTCCATGGTGTTTTCTGGAATCTAAGATTTCTTTCACTTCAAAATGTTGTTCTCCTTCCACCATGATGGGGGGTGGTGGTGGTGGGATTTTTGCTCGTAGTGGTGATTGTTGTTCTCTCTTTAATAGAGTGCAGTGAAAGGTTGGGTGTATTCGTCTAAGATTTTTGGGTAGTTCTAATTCAACTGTTACTGGGTTTATGATTCTTTTAATTGGAAAGGGTCCAATATATTTTGGTCCTAGTTTTTTACAGGGTTGGAGTGATTTCAGGTATTTTGTGGATAAATATACCATCTCTCCTACCCTAAATGGTGTGGGATCGGTTCTTTTTTTGTCTGCCTGTGTCTTGCATGCTTTTCTGGAATCTTTCAACGCTTTCCTAACGATTGGCCATGTATTTTGTAATTGAGCAATCCATTCCTTCAGATCAGGGATGACCGGTTCTTTTGGGGTTAGTTCTGGTATTGGGTTGAAACTCTGGCCTGTAGCTGCTTGAAAAGGGATGTAACCTGTGCTTGAGTGGACTGCATTATTATATGCTACTTCTGCGAAAGGCTTTGAACGAAAGGCATATATGGCCATATATGCACAATGTTCAATGATTGCATGTAACAAAATATCTTACTTGGAAGCTCCTCCCATCTAGAAAATACAACAAAAATGAATGTGCATTATTGTATAGTGTATGGCAGCCACATGTCTTTAATCATCTGAATCATTCTGCCCAAATTTTAGGGTTAGCAATGGAGAAACTTTCTATTTTCCTACTTCTGAGGATAGTTAAATAAATAAATACAAGGACCCAAGCTTATTCAAAGGTACTCTCACAGTAGTATATAAAAGTAGCATCAGAAAACACATTTTAAGAAAATACTCAAAATTCATTTTATATAGTCTTCTTCACTGAGTTTTATCTTGGGTTCTAAACTGAATTTTAGTATTTATGTCACTACTATCTGGTTTATATATTCATTAATTTATAAATGTTTATTACTTTTTTCTTTTTAAACAAAATAGGATTAAATTTTGAAAACTGTCTTGGGAATGATTTTATCTTTATATACAAAAATACTCAAACCTCCTATTAAAAACAATGAGGTCTTTTTCTAAACAGATACTCTCTCATCACTATTCTATCTTCTATCTAACGCCCCTGCACTATTTTCTCTAAAATGTTTGTGAAGCTATGCAGTGACAAAAATCCATATGCAACAATTCATACTTTGTCACATATATTTTAGGCTTTCTGTTTAAGCCTATAGTTTCCTTTCCCTTTGTGTATTCAGTAGCACCATTCCATAAATTCAAACTACTTAATTTAGATTTATTAACAACCTTTCCTTTTGGTTTTGTTTTATAGGCACACAGCATAATCTCTTTTACATACTTTCATTTCATATTTCATATATTTGCATATCTAATGTTCCAAATTGCAATATTCCATATGCTTGGGACATCACCAGATTGGCTGGTAGACTTTTTTTTTAATCAAGGCATATGCAACACAGAGAAGGTGTAGTCTAAAGTATCAGCTTTAGATTTCATACTAAAAATAAGGATAATACCTGAGGTGAGTCTGATACAAGCACAATTAAAACACAGTTTTACCCAAAGCATATTCATGTTTCCTATACCAACTAAAATCTATAATTTAGAGCAGGGGTCCCCAACCCCCAATCCATGGACCGGTACTGGTCCACGGCATGCCAAAAACCAGTCTGTGCAAACCAGTGAAGCCCCATCTGTGGGATGCAACCAGCATGCAAAGCTATACCCCCTCCAGTCTGGGAAAAGACCTCTCTCCATGGAACCGGTTCCTGGTGCCCAAAAGGCTAGGGAACTCTGATTAAGAAATAACTTGCAAGGCAACTTAACTGTTGCATATGTCCTGCTAAGTAGGATACACAGGTAGGATATAAAAAAGTTACTCAAAAATAAATGAATGCAAAGCATTTATTTGAAGGAATTATCTTCCACTTTATAAAGGTGTGTCCAGTCGTTTTCAACTCTAGGGGTGATGCTCATCTCTGTTTCTTAGATGAGGGAGCCAGTGTTGTCTGAAGACCATTTCTGTGGTCATTTGGTCAGCATGACTATACACCGAGGCGCATGGAACACTTATCTTCCCACCAAAATGGTACCTATTTGTCTACTAGTATTTCCATGTGTTAGGTGGGCAGGAGCTGTGGCAAATAATGCGAGACCACCCCAGGTCTCGAACATCAGTTCAGCATCTTTAACCGCTCAACCATTGTACCCCCTTTAAAAAAAATATACCACATGGATAATTGAATATCAATTTGGACTTTTTCTTGTTACATCAGCATGCTTTAAATGGTAGATAAACATCAGGATCTGGTAAAGGAGAAAGCAAGTTTACACAGTCTGATTGCATGTAGAATGAATGGTTAAAGGTGAACTGATAAACATTAAATGGTTACGAATAATGTGCTATGAAACTAGCATAGGTTTTCTTTGTAAATCTTGTATAAAAATCTGTGGATTACATTTATTATTTTCCTTGTGAATTTAAAATTTTTCTGTTATCAGATTTTATGTAACATAAACATCACTTAACATACTATTTTTTCCTGTTCTGTTATTATGTTTTTTATTTTGCGTAGAAATGTGATTGTATTAAAATTACATAGCATTTATTATAAATTCATAAAATTCCTTTGGGTAATAGTGGGATATAAATGTTTCTCAAACTTAGAGAAAAAGAGCACTAAACTATATTTGGCAAATGATATGTTATTCAACTAAATAGAATCAACAAGAAAGCATAATTTAAATAGTTACTATGTCACCATGATTTCTGTTTATCCTTCTGGTCTTGTTCCAATCAAGTATTGGTGCTAATACGTTTCTGACTGTGATTTGGTTTTATATATACCCATTCTGTAAATAGTAAGTTTCCCTTTAGGCTTTTTTGCTTCTTCCAAAAGAATGTTTTTTAAAAGAATAGGCTAACATTTTGGAGGCATCCAGCTTAAATCTGGCAGGGCTAATTTTTTTTTTAAAAAAAGTCTTCTTCCTCTTATTTCATTCATTCACTTTCATTCTGCTCTGTCAAAAAGGGTAGCTGTTTCATTTTTTTTGAAGTATTCCCATGTAGTGTGGTTATGAAGGTTCAATGAAAAGTGATTCTTCCAATGTTATGAATTACCACAGATGGCAGTAATAAAATAGAAGTTTGGACACGTCGGTAGGAAGTTAGTTTTAAGAAAAGGATATATTGCTACTATTTATGAAATGGAAACTGGCAGTGAATAGTCACCGTAGTGCTTTAAAGCATTATGTTGTGACTAGGTTTACTCTAAATGCAGATAGTTATAGTGATGACTGTGAGAATATGAATACAGTAGTGTGCATCGCTGGACCAAAAAACGTAAAGGTGGTGAATTGGGAAGAAATGATTTATGAGTTTCAAGAATAAAATGAATGATCTGTGTCAGCAGTCAACAAGTTTCACACGAGAAAGGTTGATGAACTGATTAAGAGCAATTGATGAATCACTCAGAGAGAAATTGTTGTCAGACTGGCACTTCACAGGAGCATCATCTTATTGATGTTCTTTCATATCAGAAAGTTTATGTAAGATAGTTCCTTGAATGCAGATGGTCAAGATGAAAGTTCTGGAGTTTAAAATTTGCCAACAGTTGTTATCAAACTATAAGAACAAAGGTGAGGATTTTTTCCGCAGCATTATGACAGACAGCAAAACAACGATCGTGATCCAGAAACAAAGCATCAGCCCATGGGACAGGCCCATGGTCCAGTTGTATCATGTGGAGGCTGTGCCCACCCCAGCTCTGGCAATGCAAAAAAGTCACAATATGTCATGACACGTCACGTGATGCGGCAAGTATGACACCATGGGATGTCATTGTGAAATTTCACCTGGAAAGGCAGAAGGGGAATCAAGACACAAGCTTTGGCAGGAAAACACAGTTACAATTTTTTTAGTGATACAGATGGTACTATTTTCACAGATTACCTTGAGTTGGAATCATTATCAGTTGAAGCATGCGATACTGAAAACTTTGAATTTTTAAGCTGCATTTGGAAGCACATAAAGGACATTTGAGGATAATGCTAAGCCTTAACTTCATGAGCCACCCAAGAGATAATTGCAAAATCTCACCATCTTGCCCAACTTCAATCCTATAACTTTCACTTTCTCTCAAAATTGAAGGAATATCTTCATGGACTGAATGTTTGACTGAAATTAAGAGTTTGAAAAAAATAGAAATTGATTGAAGAATGTTTGATATTCTTTCATGATTACTTTAATAAGCTGGTCCATCATGGACAGAACGGTGTAGAAAATGATGGTGATTAGTGGAAACATAAATAGAGGTAACATAAAAAGCTAATTTCAAGGATGATTTTTATTTTTATTTTTTCAAACATTCCTATTTAAATTAAAAGTTGTGGGAATAGATGCATACTTTTCATTCTTGCATGTTTTCCTTTTCTTGCATTTGTAATTTTGTTACAAAAATCAACAATTTTTTGCACTGACAGCTGAATATATTTCAGGCAGAAGCTGGCTATTAAAAGGTCTCATATTAAAAGTGAAACCATATTATGAAAATATGAACGGTTTTAATATAAATAGGTATTTACATTCCAATTTAGTTTTCAGACAGCAGTATTGCTTATTCGTCACTAGCAAAATGGGTAATGATATTTCTGGGTAATATTGATTTTCCTAATAAGTCTCATCAGCAAAATTCATTACTGGGCTCCATAAACCTCTCTTTTTCCAATGTGCATGTATTCCTTCAGCTCTGTAACTTTGCTCTTTTAATTCTCCTAGGGTTCTCTTAAGAATAAGTAATGTATATAGCTTTGCCCTGCCTCCTTTCGTGGTTCAATACTTGGAACAGAATTAATTTAATGCAAGTAGACATTGGCATATGGAAATGAGATTGTACACACAATACAAGCATTGAATAGTTCTTAGGTGGTTACAACTTCTGAATTTGGAAGGATTACACTGGTGACCTAAGGTGAAAGGTTGTGGAACTCATTACAGATTGCCTAAACAATCATTTCCATTAAAATGTTTTTTTAAAAAAATATTTTTTAATTTAGAAATTTTAGTGTGAGAATGTGTTGTTGCTTGAGAAATACATGTTCTTATAGAAATTAACTAAGTGCAAAAAACCTCTAAGAATGCATATATTAAATGGACATAATTTGTCCATTCAGTATACACTATTTCATGATATTTCAAAATTTGGGTGCAAAAATTGTTCTTTCATTCATTATTTACAATTCTTGTCGCCTAACAACCACTTGATACAACATGCTAACTATAAGCAGTGATTCAGAAATCAGTTTGGTTGGGTTCATACATGCTGCTAGGCCAAAGTTATTTCTAGTACAATGATGTGATGTGTGAATCAGCTCAGTATAGTAAGTCAAATTTCTTTAAATCATCTTCCTAAATTTGTTGCTCTTCAGATGTCAAGAGACAAAGGAAATATAAATATTAAAAGTCCAGCAAATCTGGAAAGCATCAGACAGGGAGTCTATCCTAAGTCATAAATAATGAAATTTTGAGATTTTTGTGTCAGAAAAGTATGCAAAATGGTTTGAATATTACTATTATTTGTGAGTTCATACACTGAAATAATTTTAAGTGTTTGTTCCTAGACTGTGGAACTCCCAAAAGACATCTGTTTATCTTGCTCTGAAGACCTATTTAATGATCTTCTGTCAAGCTGTGCAGACTAGGCTTTTGTTCTGTTAAGTTGAATCGTGCTGCATCAATTATATGTTTTCTGTCTCTGAAGATGGGGTTAGTTATATGCTGTTTATTATCTGCTCAGATATTATCTATTTCTTTCTGTGACAAAGTATAAGCTAATGTTGCTGAAAAAACATTGTGTATGCAGTCTTATTATGCTATAGTGGGTTTGGCACATTCTGATTAATGTTTGTGTTGTTATTGAATGGGAATCACTATGCATATAGATCAGGGGTGTCAAATTGCTGGTTTCATCATACCGTGCCCACCCCATTGCTGGCAATGCAAAAAGAGTTGTGATATGTCGTGACACATCACGTGATGTGGTGAGTTCGACACCCGTGATATAGATCTTCATGTTTGTGATTTGGTCATGCTACAACTGATTCAGAAATGTGTGTGTGTGTGTGTGTGTGTGTGTGTGTGTGAGTGTGTAAAAAAAATTTTAGATTACTAACAAAGAATTAAAGGGAGACTGATATGCATTTCAAACTTATTTGTTTTCATCAGTCAGCCATACCCTTCTGAGATTCAAACCTGGGCTGATTGCACATTAGGCAGTTGTTTTTACCTCTAGGCCACAAGCTCTATCTCACTTTGTTAGCTGAGAAGCAAGGGAGATATGTGTTAAATGCTTGTTAACTATTTAGATTACCTTGCTAGGCCCCAAACATGGGACAAATCTTTATTTCCTGTTTCAGCCTAACCGAAGGCCATCGACAGGCAGTAGTAGTAGCTTGTGGCCTAGAGGTAAAAACAACTGCCTAATGTGCAATCAGCCCAGGTTCAAATCTCAGAAGGGTATCGCTGACTGATGAAAACAAATAAGTTTGAAATGCAAATCAGTCTCCCTTTGTTGTTGTTAGCTGCGAAGTCGTGTCCGACCCATCGCGACCCTATGGACAACGTTCCTCCAGGCCTTCCTGTCCTCTACCATCTTCTGGAGTCCATTTAAGCTCACGCCTACTGCTTCAGTGACTCCATCCAGCCACCTCATTCTCTGTCGTCCCCTTCTTCTATTGCCCTCGATCTTTCCCAGCATTACGCTCTTCTCCAGTGAGTCCTTCCTTCTCATTAGGTGACCAAAGTATTTGAGTTTTAGCTTCAGGATCTGGCCTTCTAAAGAGCAGTCAGGGTTGATCTCCTCTAGGACTGACCGGTTTGATCGCCTTGCAGTCCAAGGGACTCGCAGGAGTCTTCTCCTGCACCATAGTTCAAAGGCCTCAATTCTTTGGCGCTCAGCCTTTCTTATGGTCTAACTTTCACTGCCATACATTGCAACTGGGAAGACCATAGCCTTGACTACACGCACTTTTGTTGACAGGGTGATGTCTCTGCTTTTTAGTGTGCTGTCTAGATTTGCCATGGCTTTCCTCCCCAGGAGCAAGCATCTTTTAATTTCTTGGCTACAGTCCCCATCTGCAGTGATCTTGGAGCCCAGGAAAATAAAATCTGTCACTACCTCCATTTCTTCCCCATCTATTTGCCAGGAATTGAGAGGGCCGGATGCCATGATCTTGGTTTTCTTAATGTTAAGTTTCAACCCAAGTTTTGCACTCTCCTTCTTCACCCGCAACAAGAGGCTCTTTAGTTCTTCTTCACTTTCTGCCATTAGAGTGGTATCATCTGCATATCTTAGGTTGTTGATATTTCTTCCGGCAATCTTAATTCCAACTTTTGATTCATCTAACCCTGCCTTTCTCATGATGTGCTCTGCATATAAGTTAAATAGGCAGGGCGACTCCTTTCCCAATTTTGAACCAATCAGTGGTTCCGTGTCCAGTTCTCACTGTTGCTTCTTGACCCGCATATAGGTTTCTCAAGAGACAAATAAGATGGTCTGGTACTCCCATCTCTTTAAGAACTTGCCACAGTTTGTTATGATCCACACAATCAAAGGCTTTAGCATAGTCAATGAAGCAGAAGTAGATGTTTTTCTGGAACTCTCTAGCTTTCTCCATGATCCAGCGTATGTTGGCAATTTGATCTCTAGTTCCTCTGCCTCTTCGAAATCCTGCCTGTACTTCTGGTAGTTCTCGATCCACATACTGCTGAAGTCTAGCTTGTAGGATTTTAAGCATGACTTTACTAGCATGAGAAATGAGTGCAATGGTGCGATAGTTTGAACATTCTTTGGCATTGCCTTTCTTTGGAATTGGAATGTAAACTGATCTTTTCCAATCCTGTGGCCACTGTTGAGTTTTCCAAATTTGCTGGCAAATTGAGTGTAGCACTTTTATTGCATTGTCTTTTAAGATTTTGAATAGCTCAGCTGGAATACTGTCACCTCCACTAGCTTTGTTGTTGCTCAGCTTTTCTAAGGCCCACTTCACTTCACATTCTAGGATGTCTGGCTCGAGGTCAGTGACCACCTCATTGTGATTATCAGGGACGTTAAGCTCATTCTTGTATAGTTCTTCTGTGTAATTTTGCCACCTCTTCTTAATCTCTTCTGCCTCTGTTAGGTCCCTGCCATTTTGGTCCTTTATCATGCCCACTTTTGCATTAAACGTTCCCTTCATCTCTCCAATTTTCTTGAAAAGATCTCTGGTCCTCCCTATTCTATTGTTTTCTTCTCTTTCTTTGCACTGTTCATTTAAGAAGGCATTCTTATCTCTTCTAGCTATTCTCTGGAATTGGGCGTATCTTTCTTTTTCTCCCTTGCCTTTTGCTTCCCTCCTTTCCTCAGCTATTTGCAAAGCTTCCTCAGACAGCCATTTTGCTTTCTTGCATTTCTTTTTCTTTGGGATGGTTTTGGTTGCTACCTGTTGTACAATGTCGCGAACCTCTGTCCATAGTTCTTCTGGCACTCTGTCTATCAGATCTAATTCCTTAAATCTATTTGTCACCTCTACTGTATATTCAACAGGGATATGATTTAATTCATACCTGACTGGCCTAGTGCTTTTCCCTACTTTCTTCAGTTTAAGCCTAAACTTTGCAAGGAGAAGCTCATGGTCTGAGCCACAGTTAGCTCCTGGTCTTGTTTTTATTGACTGTATAGAGCTTCTCCATCTTTGGCTGCAGAGCATATAGTCAATCTGATTTCTGTGTTGACCGTCTGGTGATATCTATGTGTAGAGCCGTCTCTTGGGTTGTTGGAAAAGAGTGTTTGCTATGACCATCGTATTCTCTTGACAGAATTCTATCAGCCTGTGCCCTGCTTCATTTTGCATTCCAAGGCCAAACTTGCCTGTTATTCCGGTTATCTTTTGGCTTCCTACTTTAGCATTCCAATCCCCCATGATGATAAGAACATCATTTTTTGGTGTTAGTTCTATAAGGTGCTGTAGAGCTTCATAGAACTGGTCAATTTCATCCTCTTCAGCACTGGTGGTTGGGGCATAGACTTGGACTACTGTGATATTGAATGGTTTGCCTTGGATTCGAACTGAGATCATTCTGTCATTTTGAGGATTGTATCCCAGTATTGCTTTTCCTACTCTTTTATTGACTATGAAGGCTACTCCATTTCTTCTGAGTGCTTCTTGCCCGCAGTAGTATACCTGATGGTCATCTGAATTAAATTCACCCATTCCTGTCCATTTTAGTTCGCTGATACCTAAGATGTCGATGTTCAGTCTTGTCATCTCTTGTTTGACCACATCCAGCTTTCCTTGATTCATGGATCTTACATTCCAGGTTCCTATGGAGAAAAAATCTTTACAGCATCGGACTTTCCTTTCACCACCAGACACATCCACAGCTGAGCGTCCTTTCGGCTTTGGCCCAGTCGCTTCATTCTTTCTGGCGCTACTAGTACTAGCCCTCTGCTCTTCCCCAGTAGCATATTGGACGCCTTCCGACCTGAGGGGCTCATCTTCCGGCATCATATCGTTTTGCCTTTTGGTACTGTCCATTGGGTTTTCATGGCAAAGATACTGGAGTGGGTTGCCATTTCCTTCTCCAGTGGATCACGTTTTGTCAGAACTCTCGGCTATGACCTGTCCGTCTTGGGTGGCCCTGCACGGCATAGCTCATAGCTTCATTGAATTACGCAAGCCCCTTCGCCACGACAAGGCAGTCATCCATGAAGGGGAGTCTCCCTTTAATTCAATCTAAAAAAAAAAATTACACAAATATGAGCTGTCACTGTTGTGACTACTGCCTGTCGATGGCCTTCGGTTAGGCTGAAACAGGAAATAAAGATTTGTCCCATGTTTGGGGCCTAGCAAGGTAATCTAAATAGTTAACAAGCATTTAATATATATATATATATATATATATATATATATATATATATATATATATATATATATATATATATATATATATATATATATATATATATATATATATACATACATACATATACACACACACACACACACACATATATATATACTAACAAACCTCTACATGGAACACTTTGAAACCCTCACTCTAGAAAAATCCAACCACAAACCCAAACTCTGGCTCAGATATGTAGATGACACCTTCATAATCTGGCCACACGGCAAAGAAAAACTGGATGACTTCCTCACACACCTCAATAGCCTACACCCCAAAATATAATTCACCATGGAAACAGAAGCTAACAATCAGCTTCCCTTCCTTGATGTCTTAGTCTACAAGAAATCCAATGGCTCCCGAGGACACACTATCTACCATAAAAAACACACACAAACCGCTATCTGAACACACTCTCACACCACCACCCAGCACAGATCAACTCCGTAGCCAGGACACTCATCTCCAGAACAAAACACCTAGCTGACGAACAACACCTAAAAACCGAACTACACATTCTCACTTATGTACTAACAGCCAATGGATTCCAAAGAAACATGATTACCAACTTAATCCAAAGAGAGAGACCCACAAAAACCCAAGACAGAGAACAAGAAAATGGCAAAGCCCTCCTCCCATACTTAAAAGGGACAACAGACAGAATCAGCAAGATCCTCCAAAAACACAACATCAAAACAGCATTCTACACAGACAGAAAAATATCCACCATCCTAAGAAACCCCAAAGACATAATTGGGTTAGAAAACCAAGGAGTATTCAAAATCCCATGCACCACCTGCCCCACCACATACATTGGACAGACCAACAGAAGAATAAGTGCACGCATTGAAGAGCACAGGAACTCACTCAGAAAGGGAGAACAAACTTCATCCCTGTTCCAACACTTTAAAGCCACGGGACATGAAATTGATTTTTAAAAAACCAGAACTATCGCCAAAATTGAACATTTTAACAACAGAATAATCAGAGAAGCCATCGAGATAGAAAAACGCCCCCACAGCATGAACAAACGAGATGATACCTCTCGCCTACCAGCCATTTGGAAACCCGCCTTGATTGACAGACGAGTCCCAACCACCAAGAATGATACCAGACCCAAACTCATGATAACATCACATGACATCACCACCACACAACCATTCAAAAAGCAAATCCGAACCCACAACGATAACGACACACAACCACAAAACAGAAACCTAACTACAGCTGCAACATCAGCCACTTTAAACCCCTCCAAACCATTCAATAAGCAAACTGACACCCACTATAAAAACATGGCACCACCACAAACACAGAGCCGAACAAAAGCAGCACAACTCACCAGTTCAGGTCTAAGGCTGGCAGCTGAGACCAGCCCATCCACTCAAAACACACCCCCACCCAATCAGAACACAGCCCCCATTCAAAACACACCCCCACCCAATCAGAACACAGCTAACCCCCCACCCAATCAGAGCACACCTCCACCCACAGAACACACCCCCTCTAGCAGTTTAAAAAAAAGAACAAACAGCCACTACCACACACTTCTCCCAGAAGAACGAAGCTGAAGCCACCAGCCTGAGGATGACGGATGAGATTTCGTCGAAACGTTGCCCTGATACTTCCAATTCTACGTGGGAAAAAACCCGAATGACCAAAGATCTACATGTATGTATGTATGTATGTATGTATGTATGTGTGTATGTGTACGTGTACGTGTATATGTATATGTATATGCAGTGCTTTTTTTGTAAAAGAAAAAGGAGCTGGAACTCACACATGTCATACAACCCGCCTTGCCTACCCTGCAAGGTTCCATCCAAAAAAGGTGAGCACTCTATGACAAAAAAAGCCCTGTGTATATGTATATGTATTAAAGGTAGAATAAAGGACAAATATTTGTAATTCAATCATTTTGTGAGTTAAACCTACTGGTGAGTGAGACCATTTTGAGACCATTCCATGAGGTAACAAGCTCAGAATTAATTCATTGTATTATTTTGGACTGTTTATTAGCTTTCTTTGTCTAGTTTACAGTCCTAGTTCTATTCAACTGTTAACCAGAATTGGCGCTGCTTAGATTTTTTTTTATCAGCCAGAATAGTTGATCTATAATGCTGTACTTACGATTTATGATTCTTATCAGTGCTTTCAGTATATTATTATTTATGTCTGATTTTGGAGGTTGATGTTTTTATTGAATAGATAAATTTGTTTTTATTATCTTATATTACATAGAATGTAGTATTAAATATATGTTATAAGTCCACAAACTATACAGTGAAGGCTAGAATATTCTGTGACTTGTACTAATTGCATGTATGGTAGCAATTACATAGTTCTTAGATATTTGAACCAGCTCACTGGGCTTAATTAATCTTGCATGCATAATATATTACAAGACACTTATGCAAACTTTCATGCAGAGTTATGATTGTAACTTGATCCCACATGTTGAAATGGGACTCATATATTTGCAGAGTGGGAATTAATCTTTTTTTAGAGCTAGAGGGAATTATTGCAGCTATTTTCAGATACAAAGTCCTCAACCTTTGGTAAATTGTGAAAATAGGTACACCAACATCTTGAATTGTGTGACCTTTAAAAGTTTTGAATAAGACTCAGAAAGAAGCAAAGTTCAGCACAGCCATCTGTACCTTATATTTGTAGTACAAAACGTCATTTCTGTTTGCTGCCCTAGATTTATTAAGAAGCTAAGTTTATCCTTCTTGAATTCAGCGTGTTATATATTTACATAAACACTAAAATCAGTAAGATTTCATCAGTACAAAGTAAGATACAGTATGCTTTGAGTCATGCTTAACTGCTGATAATTTCATGGACAAGCCCATGTAATTTTCTTGGCAGCAGTACTGAAGTGTTTTGCCACTACTGTATTCTAGAATAGACACAATACCCAACATGTGTGGTGAAAGCTCAGTAATAGTTAAAATAAATGGCCTTGGGTTATTCTAGTGCCAGGTTGTTATCAGGGAGAAAAATAAATCCTGTGCCAGTTTATATTTGCTTTGCATGAGTCAAACTGTGAAACTAATTTAAGAACTTTCACAGTTGGCTTCAATGAAGACTGCCAGTACTTTGATCATATTAAATTGTACATGATTAGTTCCAAAAAGTCCTGGCTTCGATAGTATTCATCGGAATCAGAGTGCCAATGTTCAGTGATCAACTAGCAAAAAGGTGACCAATATGTTGAGAGAGTTAATCTTCAAAGCAGAATTAAGGCATTTTATGTGATAGAATATAGTCCAGATTCTCAGGAGGGAAGGGAATGCATTCCAGAGGAACAAGAAACAATTCAGACAATTTGTGTGAGAGAAAGAGGGTGAAAACAGCTTGTCCTAATAGTTCCCAGAATATTTCTTTATGGGAGTGGTAGTCTGCGTTAGTTTGGCAAGATTCTGGGAATGAGTGATGAACAATAAGGAAATCTGCTTGGAAGTATCACAGTGTGTCTTTCTTGGTTGTTGATGCTGAGATCTTAAACATATTGGATGCTGGAGGATAGAAAGATAAATTAAGGGTCTCAGATCTTTGTGTTGCTAAGGCATTCTGGTTTTGGGGCATTTCTTTAATGGCATGTTTATATTTTTCCTGTTGGAAAATAATTTTGGAACACATCCTAGACACTATTAGGTCCTATGTCATGATTGTGATGATTAAACTTTTACCCACATATTCTTATTTACATGTTTGTTTTACATACTTTCATTTGCAGACATTCCAAAGAATAAAACTGTTGTTTCTCAGCTGACATAAAGAATATCCTGAATAATATAATACTGTAGTAACAGTTAGCTGGAGTATCATCTGGTAACAACTGGGTAACTGGAGAAATAGTTTCATCAATTCTGCCTTGGAATGATTATATCAAATGGAAAATAGAAACACTGTGCCTTTTTGTCAAAAATATGCAAATAATCTGAAGCCGATGCAAATTATCTGATGGAAATAGGCTCAAACAACCCCTAGCTTCAAAATCGTATTATTAGAGGGGGGAAAAACTATGTGAGACAATAGGATGTGTAACGGGTTTCAATATTAGCCACATGCACATGGATAGGAGTAATTTTCTTTCATCATCTCTCATGACATTGTGTCTAAATGCACTATCCTCTTTCCCTTACGTAGCTGCAAAATGCCATATGAAACAAGTACTATAATTACCTTGCTTTGCACAGTCTCAGAAAGTATCAAATGTCATTTTATAACTTTTAAGAATAATTCTGTTTAAGGCTCTTTTTGTACAAAAATGAACTGTCTACACTGATTGCAGCCTGGGATTGATTTATTATGTGCTGTTAATTCCCCTCCCCCATCATGATCAGTCGAAAAGTTGGTCCTTCAGCTACTCTAACAGTGCACCCATGCTGCTATAATGGAGTCTATTCAGCTTGCTGCTAGTTGTCCTCTTCTTTCCTTTCCTTTCAATCTTTCCCAGCATTAGAGCTTTCTCCAAAGAGTTCGATCTTTGCATAATGTGTCAAAAGTACAATAATTTGAATCTGGCCATTTGTGTCTTTGAGTGGCTGTGAATGATTCATTTGTTCATGTTCTTGACTATCCACTGTATTCTCAAGAGTCTTCTTCAATATCAAAGTTGAAAACATCAATAAGCGTCCTGTTTTGCTTCTTTAAAGTGGACCCAAGCAAGATCTATATAGAATAGATACATTTAATAATAACTTATTATGAAGTTTGCTTGCTTTTTTGTCTGTTCATTACAATAATTATTTGCCAGTTGGCCTGGAGACCTAATGGGGGAGTTCCACATTGGAAGTGGCTGCTGGATTGTTGGCACTCTACCTATCTCACTTATTCTCTGCTCTCCACCCATTGTTGTTATCATATTGATGTATTCTCACTGAATTCTTTTTCATTGTTTATTTTATTTTATTATTTTACTTCTGTTTTGTTCTTGTAAGCCACCTACAGTAGCCCCATGGCTGGATAAGGTGGCAAATTTAACAAACAAACAAATAAATTTCTTTATTTATTAATTATTTTATTATTAGTATTATCCTTTTAAGGATAAAAGGTACATAAAATTGCAGGTCCTTTGGGTAGTAACAGATCTCATGATTCTAAGATTTTTAAGATTGCTGCTTTTTTGGGGAAGGTAGGCTATAGAGAGTAATAAAGCTAACATTCATGAAATATTTATCTGATGTATAACTGGTCAGTAGAACAAGTAATTACTACATACAATTGTTACAAATTGTTATTCTATCTATTTTTTATTCTAGACAAATATGCCTACTGGAAACTAATATAGGCTACTGCTAAGCTTGTAAGCCGCCCTGAGTCTTCGGAGAAGGGCGGGATATAAATGCAATAAAAATAAAAATAAATAAAATAATATATTTGATATATGCTGGTTTGCAAAAGAAAACCTTTAGGCACTGGTTTTTGTAATTATTATTGTTTAAATACGGTAATAAAAGGTACTCCTTTAAATGCCAGGACATTAAAGACAAAGATATTATTCTAGAAATAATTTTCAAATCACTGCAATAAATAAGAATTGATGGTAGATTTTCAGACTTTGGCATATTAAACCTCATTAAATTGAAAATGCAAATTCAGTTACGTCCAAGACCATATAAGAATGTGTAGACTAGCTAGTATTCACAAAGAAGACTCAATTTACCTCAAACAGTTAGCCAACACAAATGAAGAAACACTTAGATTTCTTGATTTATGATTTCTAAAGGTCTGAGGGAATGAGTACAGTGCTGGAAAATAGAAAACATACAATAACAAAAGATTAAAGCTTTCTTGGTATCTTCAAGCTTAAATTATTTAAGGACTTTTTAGAAATCATTCTGGGTTTTGTGAGTTTGTGTATGTGTTGATGCGCATTTATATATATATATATAAGTTTGACATTCAGAAGCTAATGTTACTTATATCATCTATAACTGTTGAAAATCTTTGATTGCATCCCTCCTAGTGAGCCTTTGAAGCTGACTGAAGTTGAGTAAAGTCTCTCTGTAGTGCATTGCAATTAGTATTTTAAATATAGCCACAAGTTCAGCCACTTCAATCCTCCATTTGCTTCACAGTTCTTTTTAAATGAATATAGCAAATAAAAGAATAGTGCTGAGATGAAGTTTAGCCCTTAGATATTGAGATAAAAAAATTAACATTTGGAGATGATAATTACACTAAGATAATTGGTTGCTACTTAATTATGCCAAAAAAGCACAATGAATGTAAGTCATCAAAAGAACAGTGAAGAAAAATGATAAAATCAGATTACTATCCTACTGTCCTTTGAAATAATCTGGAATGTAAAATCAGGTTTCATAGCAACCTTGTATGTTTTTGGAATTATATTTATAATAGACATTCCTAAGAATAGCATAAACCCTTACTAAGTTATAAAATAGATTATAAATTAAGTAGTAAGGATTTATATTGTTCTAGGGCAAAATATACATATATGAAATTTCTAATCTGATTTGGAATAGTGCTTCCCTTCATATAGTGTAATCATGCACAATTTCCATTAACTGTATTCTGTATTATAATATTTTTCATTAATCTCTGTCCAGATTCTATGGTACAGTAAAAGAATAGCATCAATCAAATGAAAACACAGATCATAGTCTTAGAAAATAATTAATGAAGACATTGAATAAATAAATAAATAAATAAATAAATAAATAATATAGTATTCATAAGATTTTTGAATAGTAATATTCTGCCTGCATTGATACAGACTATTTTTTTTAAGTCAGAACAGATCAGACTGTATGTAAGCCATTGAGTAAATGGAAAATACATTTTAGGCTTAATAAATAATTTGCATCAGATTAGTCATTCTATGGAATATTATTTTTTTCTTAAAGTTTTCTTATGCCGTTGCTTCCCCTCCAAAGGTCTTTTAAGTCAAAACCTTTTGAAACATTAATTTTTATTCCTTAAAAGTAAATCATACAGATCATGATATCTCTGAAGAAGGGGCTGCTAGAAAGCTTATGCAGAATATTACTGTGACTGACCCCAAATTCTTAATTCTTCAGCTGTCAGTAAAATTGCCCAGGGAATCTGCCAAGAGACCAGATGCTCCGGCCACTATGGAGGGGGTGGTGGTGAAAGCAGACTGTACCTTGACATTTGTCCTATAATTGTTTTTCATCAGAAAATAAACTGAGACATGACAGAAGGCATTAAATGTCTCCTCACTGCAGCCACCTGGGTGACCTAAAAATGGGTTCATTTTTTTGTGTCATGTTAGCATCCTATAATGTATCATTTTGTAAACTAGTCAACCCGGCTAGTTTTTTTTATTTTTGTTGCAGTTAGTTATTTGTGTGGATGATTGTGGCCTTGTGCAGATATTCTTATTAAATGGACAATTTCTGCTTGCTCCTATACATGCAACAACTGAAAAATGATCAGAATATCCGCATAAGAGTCCTATATATATAAGGATACTGAACCTTATATTGGAAAAATAGAGTATATGAACTATATAACTAGAAACCAGTAGCCATACATTGTTAAGCAGGTGTTTGTTCACTTTTTTAATCAAAAATATTAGCTGAGTATATAGCGATGGTGAGAACTGCGGGGTTAGGAATTGGTCATAATTCTGCTAAAAAAAACCCAAATCATAAGCATAAGGTAGGTGGGAATCAATTTTATTTGGGTCATTAATATATATTAATGGTGGAGCAGTGGGCTAATGCCTCCTTAAGTAACACCAGCTGCCTGCAATTAGTGTAGGTTCGCATCCCACCAGGCTCAAGGTTGACTCAGCCTTCCATCCTTCCGAGGTAGGTAAAATGAGGACCCAGATTGTTGGGGGCAATTAAGCTGACTTTGTAATAATGCCGCTTGGGGTGTGTGTGAAAGCCCTAATAAGCAGGCATATACATAGAATGAAGGCTACTGCTAAGCTTGTAAGCCGCCCTGAGTCTTCGGAGAAGGGCGGGATATAAATGGAATTAAAATTAAATATATATATATTTAACTATACCTTTTTAAACCAGGAACCGAAATTAGTGTTGGGGTTATTTTTTCTAAAGAACTGGAAGATGTCACTTTTTTCACTAGTCTAGATAAAAATGGACTGATAGTAGTTGAACTTACCTGGGATAATCTTTCAAAGCCAAACAGGGTTGAACATGGAAGTATTTGGATGGAGACCATCAATAAACCATTAGAACAATAAACTAACCTCAAAAACTGAGAAAAAAAATGCCCATAAGGGGACCATGGAAAACTACCACTATGTTATTTCCAAGAAAACTTTATGGACTCTTCTTCTTTAATAATAAGAATTTATTAAAATAAATTTTCTCCATCTAATATTTTACCCACATAATGCTATATTAAAAAATTTGCTATGCATGTTGATTCATTTTCAGTTTAATAAATTACAATTTGTTTTAAATTATTTTCAAAGTGAAATTCTCAGGAAAAAAATCCTTGGATGCTGATATACACTTTTCTATATTATAACAAAAGAAATGTATGTAGAACAGGGGTTACAGAAACGGGGTGGATCAAGTCCAACCTGTCTTGAATTCCGTTGAGCTTCTCTAATGCCAAAATAGTGTTAACCATTAGCTGAGTAGATTCCTGTGCATAGGCATGAATAATACTAAATCAGTTTGATTGGACCTTCACATGTGATTCTGGTCTTTCATGCCTGACAGGAAAATGAACTTATAACAAAGGACAAGGAATTCTGTTTCTTATTAATCATTTCTTCTAAAAAATAAACAAAAACTTAAAGCAGTTTCTTTTGATGAATTGAAAAAGGATGAAAAATCAGAAATTGGGGTTAGTACTTATTAAAATATAAACACTTAACATTCTAAAAATATCACACTCTACTTAATAGAGCCCCATTACTGAGAATTGTTGATGATTCTCGCTAGAAGTGAGCCGTGGTGGTGCAGTGGTTAAAATGCAATATTACTGTCTAATTCTGCCAACTGCCAGCAGCTCAATCCTGACAAGCTCAAGGTTGACTCAGCCTTCCATCATTCTGAGGTGAGTAAAATAAGGACCTAGATTGTTGGGGGCAATATGCTGACTCTCTGAACTGCTTAGAGAGGGCTGTAAAGCACTGTGAAACAGTATATAAATCTAAGTGCTATTGCTATTGCTAGTGGATCATAAAGAAGAATGAATTGAAATATAATAATTGGCAGAATCATAGTATCACTGAATCATTTTGCATTATTCTAAATTTATATTTTGTTACATTTTGGAATCCTGATCCTGGTAATAACTTTTAAAATAATGCAGCAGTGGGCTAGGATTGCAGAAATTCTGTCCACAGTTATTCTCTTTGACTTTGATTTTAATGCATTTGTTTGCCACTATAAAATTTCAACATACAGTTGACAATTTTGATAAGCGGCTTGGAGACCCCTGTAGGCATTGGGAGGCCGCTGTTTATACTGAGACATCTGGCTGAACATGCATACTATAATGGTGATATCAAATATAACAGCAGCAGATATTTGTTGTGAAAATTACAGGGATTTTTTAAACAATTTTTTTGAAAAGTTGACTTTTCCTCCTCCATTCTTTTCGTAGTTAAAAAGAAGCAGAAATAGAACAATATTTAACTTTTTAAAATGACATAATTGTGATACAAAAAATAAGAATTTTGCTGCCGTTCATTTCACATACAGCATGAAGTACAATATGCTTCTGAACACTTATATCTCATATTATCTTGAAGATTACTCTGTGTCCCTGAAGTAACGTTCATTTTTCTGTAGCACAGGTTCACTTTAGTAGACATTTAATAGCCATAATTACAACACATTCCAATCTCAGCAGTGTACTTTGTTCTCTCTAGTTTCCTAGTGTTGTTTTCACTTTTTCTGGTAGTATCAAGAGCTTCCCAAGAGAGGGAAAAATGTTGTCGGCTTGTCACAATAAATTCCAACAGCATGGATTTGGTAATGTACAAAGTTGTTTTCCTTCATGTTTGTTTTAATGTTCTTCAGGCAGAAGAACTTTTTAGAGCAGGAGTTTGCAAACTGATTATTCTAAGATTGTTTTTCTTTCCAATTCGTAATGTATTTTCAATGCAATCTTAAAGATAACTACAACATGCAGGGTTTTTATCCAAGCATTTAT
The DNA here is from genome assembly GCF_947247035.1 of Vipera ursinii. Taxonomy (NCBI): domain Eukaryota; kingdom Metazoa; phylum Chordata; class Lepidosauria; order Squamata; family Viperidae; genus Vipera; species Vipera ursinii. The sequence goes on along the minus strand of NC_139516.1, from coordinate 65,151,779 downwards.
CACTATATTGCTTTTTTAAAAAAATAAACAAGTCCATCTTTTATAAACATCTATGTCTAACCTTCCATACTTATTGAAATTATTGAATAATTATTATATCCCAGAGCGAAATGCATGGATAGGTAAGCTACGGGAGAAATATACTGGGCAATAATATTAGGTAATATGAGATGTTCCAATGAGTTGTGAGTCACATTGCAGAACAGACACTGGGAATAACAGGCAAAGAAACAGGCAAAGTGTATAGACAGTGTTTGAATATCCCATTAAACCAGTTTTATACAGTAGATCATTAAAAATAGAAAAGTTTCAGCTTTACCTAACACAATAAAAACATCGGCAGAGTTTCTGGGTTTATTAATTACTTCTGGCCAGATGAAGCCAGATCTGAACAGTGTTACAGTACAGTACCAGTCCGGTGTACCTTCATCTTGTATAATATATTGTAATGTTACATACAAACATTAATTTAGTAGCAGACACACATAGTTTCCAGGAATGAAGCAATACCAGAGTTCTAAATCAGGAAATAATGCAAAGTTTAAAAAAAGTACACTGGATTCAAGGAATTCAGGGCAGGACTGCTTGACTACCTCGTCAGGATAATATTTTATGTTGTTTTCAATTCAGAAATGATCTGAATATAAACAAATTGTGCATTTTTCCTTTGGTTGCTAAAATGAACTTCAGGATTAATTTACTAGGTGCAGTTTAATAAACAAAGTATTTTCCAGAGATTGGTCTAAATTGCTACATTTGTGATGATAACTGAACAACAAGGAAAAGGAACTAAATTATTGATTTAAAACAATAGAATTAGAAGCTGGTGAGTGATACACTGAGTACGTTTGTACAATTTAATACATGATTTCCAGGTTTATTCTCTGAGGTCATTGAACTAAAATATTTCTTTTTGTTTTATTCATTTGGCTTAACTTTTTATTTCTGTGTGAAGAATTCTTTCTCCCACCTCTTTTTTTCCCCTTTAAAAATGAATTTTTATTCTTAAAATAATACAATACAGATAGTCCTTGACTGATGACCACAACTGAGCCCAAAATTTCTGTTGCTTAGCAAGATAGTTGTTGTGACTTTTGCCCCAATTTATGACTTTTCTGGCCACAGTTGTCAAGTGTGAACCACTGCAGTTGATAAATTAATGATATGACTTTTAAGTGAATTTGGCTTCCCCATTGACTTTGCTCGTCAGAAGGTCACAAAAGGTGATCACATGACTCCTGGATACTGCAACCGTCATAAATACATGCCAGTTGCCAAGTATCTGAATTTTGATCACATGACCGTGGGGATGCTGCAATGGTTGTAAATGTGAAAAATCGTCATAAATCACTTTTTTGTGGCTGTTGTAACTTGAAATGGTCATTAAGTGAATGGTTATAAGTTGAAGACTACCTGTACAAAAGAAAATAAAAAACAATAAGATACAACAAAAGAGTAACTACTGAATATATTTTTTTTTAAAATATCACAATGAAAATTTTTTCTGGTATTACTCCTCATCCCTTCTATTTGTGTTCCCAACTGTTAAACACAGTTGAAATATTTATTATTTACTATTTATTATGTTAACATTGATTATAGCTGCGCTACTAGACTCTTGACAGCTTGCAGAATCTAATGCTCAGTTAAAACAATTATTTTATTATTTTTTATTTTTATTTTAATTCCATTTATATCCCGCCCTTCTCCGAAGACTCAGGGCGGCTTACAAGCTTAGCAGTATTAATTAATTAATTAGCAGTATTAATTAATTAATAATTTAATTACTTAATTAATTAAAAACCTAGAAAAACCAAAGAGGCTTAGTCTAAAAATACAGCATGACAGGGACCCAAAACACATCAGCCCCTGACCTGAGGTCAAAGATAGATTTTACAAGCTATTCAAAACCCCATTTCTACAGCATTTTATACAAGTTTTCTCTTTAGCTTAACTTTAGGTTTAATTTAATTTATTATTTTCCCATAACTCTTTCCATTGATGCCCTGTGATTACCTGTCTCAAATCTTGAATCCATTACATCATACCATTTTTTATTGAAAAGTTTTACAATTTTAAATACAATGAACTCCCCCCTCCCCCTCCCCTCTCCCCAACCCTCCCCTCCCCTCCCCCCTCCCCGACTTCCCAGAGCTGAATACAGGGTATAATAATACAAACATAAACTAAAATATGCTAACAACAAAATTAAAACATTAAGTTCTATCAGACTTTAACTCTCCAGAGTCATAATATTAATAAAGTAACAAATAATCATACATCATAAAAATCCACTACTCATTCAAATGCTAAATGAAACTTTTTAGTCCCATATTTATTCTGAATATATTCAATTCATCTTCTCCATTCCACAGTATATCTCTGTTGCGATAGGTCTTTCAAATATACTGAAATCTTTGCCATTTCCGCCAAGTTGGAAACTTTCAAAGTCCACTCTTCTATAGTCGGCAATTCCTCCTTCTTCCAATATTGTGCAACTAAAAGTCTTGCCGCCGTAATTAGATGCAACATCAACTTAGTGTCTATAACAGTAGTATCTGTAATAATACCCAATAAAAACAATTGCGGAGAAAACTTTATCCTTTTCTTAAATATCTTTTGCATATTCCACCAAATTTTAATCCAAAAGGCTTTAACCTTTTTACAAGTCCACCATATATGAAAATATGTTGCATCCTCACAACCACACCTCCAACATTTGGGCTGGCAGTTCGGATACATGCTTGCTAATTTTTTAGGGTCTAAGTGCCACCTATAAAACATTTTATAAAAATTCTCTCTTAAGTTTTGGGCCTGTGTAAATTTTACATTTCTAACCCAAATCTTTTCCCAAGTATCCATTGTTATAACTTCTTGAAAATTCTGGGCCCACTTTATCATACAATCTTTAACAAGTTCTGTTTCTGAGTCAATTTCTATCAATGGATTATATATCCTTTTAATATGTGCTTGACCTTGATCTCTAATTTTTTTTACCAAATTTTCATCAGTCATCGAAAAGCCAGCTTTCTGGTCCTCTTTCCATCTTGCCTGTAATTGCCCATACTAGAACCAAGTTTGTACAATCTTTTCTTCTTTTAAAATATTATATGGCTTTAATTGCCATTTTTAACTTGTTATACCTCTATATTCCAACAACAATGGGTCCTAATAGATTATTTGGGTTTTCCATAAGAGTTTCTAATTCTGTCATAGTTTTCAAATTCGTCCTTTTTTATTTTTTCAAGTTATTTGCAGATATATTCACCGTGGTAAATTTCTTCCCTCATTGAGAGGTTCCTGTTTGTCTGTTTAATCTATTTTCTGAATCTGGATATATTACGGTATGTTGTTATTAATCTTTTTATTTTAATTGTCCATGGAGTAAAAATATTTCATTGTAATACTACTGGTTGGACTGCTGAACTTATTCTTGCTTTTAGAAGATTCCAAGTAATTATCAAACTCTGTCTTATAATAAACCCCTTCCGATTCTTTTTTGTTTGTTTGTTTTATTTCTTTGGACTGTAAATACCCGTGAAGTACATTGGCTATAGTTGTTTCTTCTGACGTGTTACTCTTTTATTGAAGACTCTCTGAAAAAGTTTCATATTTACTAGCCAATGGAAAGCCGAAAGTGCACAGCATATTGAATACCAAGGGGAAATCCTTTCCAAATTGTGTCTGATTAGTTGTTGAGATACAGGAAATAGTATGTTGTCTTGCAAGATAGTTTCTCTGTCTTGAGATCTTAGTTGGTCAGTTTAGTATAATTATTAATGTGACAAAAGTATGCTCCAATTATGCTTGTGATCTAGTTTATTGCATGTACCAGAAGTGATGTGCTTTATTCTTATCATTAGAAAGATATGCTGCACTTGGCAAAGGTCTGATTAAGGCTGATAATCCAGTTTACCACTTCTTTATCTTAGTAAAAAGCATTACATGACAACTTCAGTTAACCAAAGCCATTATGGGTACATAACATAGGTCAATGATCCATTGGGTAATAACTGTCTTGGCACAACAAAAAAGTAAGTTGAATGAAGTGGGAATGGGATACTTAAGGGAACGTGATAAAATAAAAGTGACAGCGTAAAAAAATGAATGGGCGATGATTGAATACAGAGTGAGAAAGTTGTGACTGGATGGAATTGATGAGATCCTGAAAAAGAGGTGAAAAAACAAACAGTAATCTATAAAAAGGTGTATAGCTGTGGAAGTAAGGACAAATTGCAAGGATAGAGAGGTTTATGTAGTAATTGGTGGAGCAGTGGGCTAATGCCTCCTTAAGTAACACCAGCTGCCTGCAATTAGTGCAGGTTCGCATCCCACCAGGCTCAAGGTTGACTCAGCCTTCCATCCTTCCGAGGTAGGTAAAATGAGGACCCAGATTGTTGGGGGCAATTAAGCTGACTTTGTAATAATGCCGCTTGGGGGGGTGTATGAAAGCCCTAATAAGCAGGCATATACATAGAATGAAGGCTACTGCTAAGCTTGTAAGCCGCCCTGAGTCTTCGGAGAAGGGCGGGATATAAACGGAATTAAAATTAAATTAAAAATTAAATTAAAATTAAATTAAATTATTTCCTTCTATTTCCCTTCTCTTTTATCTCGTGATTTCTTTTGTTTTCTATTTATTACTTTTCTTTTGCACTTCACATAACATTATGGTGTGGGAATAACAGAGTTGGAAGGGACCTTGGGGGTCTTCTAGTCCAACTACCTGCTCAAGCAGGAGACCCTATACCTTTTCAGACAAATGATTGTCCAGTCTCTTCTTAAAAACCTCCAGTGGTGGAGCACCCACAACTTCTGAAGGCAAGTCATCCAACTGATTAATTGGGAAAGGAAATTTGTCCTTAGTTCTAGGTTGGTTTTCTGTTTGGTTGGTTTCCTTCCATTGCTTCTGTTCAGGTACTTTGGAGATTGTGGAGGCCCCTTGGTTATTGGATCACTGCTATTATATCACCCCTAGTTGTTCTTTTCATACCCGAGAGGGAGGGTCATACAAGTCTAAATTTCACAACACACACACACACACAAACACACACACACACACACACACACACACAGAGAGAGAGAGAGAGAGAGAGAGAGAGAAACACTCTCTAGCATTCTCTTATGCAATAATATGATAATTAAATCTACAGGGTTTTTTCAATAGCAGCTATTCTAGCCGTTGGAGTCAACTACAATTGTAAGGGATTCAATAGCACACAAATTTGACAAATAAATCAATATATATTCTGTATACATTTATTCAGAAGTAGCCATCAATGATTTTAGTATGATTTGCCTAAAGGTGCAACTAAAGTCTTTATGGTACTTTTCTGTACCTTTAATAGAAAATACATTAATTGTTCTTTTGCCTTTTACTGTTTTTCCCCCCTACTGTGATACACTTCTTTTTTTGTATAGAAATCTGCAAAAATATGCTTTTGAAGCTTCTGCAAGATGTTAGATAGAATTGGGACTTCATGGCACAGTAGCATCTGGGAAAATTGCATCATCAAAATTATGACAAAATGTAGCAGAAGGATAAGACCGATGTGGCTTGTCTGTATAAATAAATTATATGTCTCTGCTAAAAACATGTGGTAACTAGGGAAAGAGCTTTCCACTTGACTCAGTTTTATACTTTAACAAAACAACAATATAATGTAATAAAAATTCTAGAAATCACTTTTGCTTTCAACTTCAGGTTCCTATGGATCAAGTCTTCAATTCTTTTGTTCTATTAAAATAAAATATCTTTTAAAAGGAAATAATTCATCCTTAATACATAGTTATAATGCAAAAATAGTAATTGTATAACAGTATGTTATCAAGATAGAATTGAAGGTCCCCAGACATCTCTGTATCTTCAGTATGAAGTTTAGGCTGATGGTATAGACCTAGAATGTAGTATCTCTAACCTGTCACAAATTAATCTTTAGCTTTTTTGTGCAAGTTTGTGTGATTTTAACTAAATGATAAATAAATAATACTATATGGTCTAAAAATAGAGGATTTTGTTTGGTTTATATTTTATGAGGAATGTGCCACTTTGCATATTTTAAACCAGACATGTCAAACTCTCAATGGCTTTTTCGCCATTGCTGACAATGGAGTGGGCGTGGCTTCTGGATGACGCATCTGGCCCACGGGCTGGGAGTTTGACACCCCTGCTTTAAACCAAACTATATTTTTTCTGAATTTTATATTTTAATCAAAATGTTTAGTTAGTGTATATTTAAAAATATTTATTACATTGATGTAATGAAAATAATGTAGGGAACTCTTATGTAGGTTCTGTATTAATTGAATATTAAAAATTGATGTAAATTTAAACACTGATGCAAGCTTAACAAATGGCTAGGTCTGGTCAGGGGTTGCAGAGAAAAATAGTTCAGAATTATTTTTCCCCAGGGCTTTTCTATAGGTTTGGGAGTGCCACAAAATATTGCCTCCTGTGGCATTCTCAACCCCTCCCTTTTCCTAGTCACATAAATATGCAGCCCATTCTGTACTTCTTAATACTAGATACATTAATGCAACTTGAAGGAAGAGCAAAAATACAGAGGGATCTGCTTCATTGAACTTTTACTTGAAACATTTTATTTTACCATACCCGTGGCAGGACATATGCACCTCATCCTTTTTTCTATTTTTTAATATTTATTATATTTTTTTAAAAGTACACAGAAAGTAATCCAAAAAGAAATGTAAAGAATGATGTATCAACTTATCCTGATTAGACATTCATACATACACTTGATATATCCTGATTAGTCCTTGGAAAGAAAATGTACCCTAGCTAAGCTAGAAAAATGATTCAAGGCATTTACTTGTCAAAGCAAATCATAATAGTCAATCATAATTTATTTTAATTAGTAATCAGAATTTCAGAAGAGAGAAAAGGGGGAGAAAGGAAAGAAAGGAAGAAAAGTTAAGATGTATTTCAAAACTATCATAAAAACACTAGAGATGTAACCATTATCCATTGACAGTCTTACAGCATTTTCAATAATTAGGATGGCAACTGAAATTGGTTTCATCCAATAGGAAGAGGAAGTTATAATCCCTCTTTCTTCTTCTATAACAGGCATGTCAAACACAAGGCCCAGGGGCCAGATCTGGCCCGCAAAGTGGTTTCATGTGGCCTGCGAAGCCATCCTGGAAACAGTGAGGGAATGGCCCCCGCTGCCTTGGCCCTGGCCCAGAAACCCTCCTTCTGCCAGAGACCCTCAGATCTGTCCCACTCCTGCCTGGGCCCCCATAGGCACCCTTGATGCGAACGATGTAGAGCTGGCCACGCCCACCCAGTAGGCCACGCCCACCCTGGCCATACCCACCTGGCCCCTTGAGGGCAACCGCAATGCTGATGTGGCCCTCAATGAAATTGAGTTTGACACCCCTGTTCTGTAACATCTAGTTAGAAGAGTTACAAAGACTGTGTAGTGAAGGAGAACACTATATGTATGTTGTTGTTCAGTATTTCTGATTTCAAAAGACAAAAGATCCCTTCAACTTGTTGAGACACCTAACTGGTTCTCAAAATAATTTAGTTCACTAATTATTTTGTCATCATTAGAGTCTTACATTAGAGATGGTATAAGCAGTCCTTTTCTAAGAATTAAAAGTCAGTTCATTTTAAAAAATCTTTTCATTAGTTCTGTTTAGTCAAAAAAGAATCCACTTTTTTGTTTTGATTATATATAGAAGTTTTATAACTTGCAGGAAAATCAGTGATATGGATGCTGAAGCAATACATATTGTAGCAAAAATTGCATACTTTAAAAATATCAACAATTTTTAAAAAAGGTTTATAGGATTGAATCACTTTCACACATACAGCAAAAAATCAGAGCCAAAATGGCATCACACTGATAAAACATGCTGCTCCTTTAAAAAAAAGTGATGATGACCTACATTAGCAGAGACAATGGAAGATATGAGTTTGAATAGCAGTTTGTTTGTCATTCTAATCTGAATACTAAAAATAGATGGAATGTGGACAGTATTTTAATGTTGATTTCTACAAGCTACACAGAGTCCAAAAATTTGAATATAAAAGGCATTAAGGAAGAGAGTTCATTCTTAAGATTGAATTTTGCTGCATTAATTATTCTTTCCCTCAAAGCTGTTGTTTAAAAATAATGAATATGATTTGCCATTTCTAATAAATTTGGTGGAATATATACGTATTATTATAGAATAATTAACAGGGTCTTTTATGCATATTTTATTGAAATTATTGCTTAATGAAATAGTTCCTACAAAGGGTAGTAACTTTGTTTTATGGATGTACATTGATCAAAATATTCAGTTAGAAGAACATTTTAATAATTTAGACTAAAAGTCTTATTTTTTTTTTACAACTACTGCTGAGGAAGATTGTACTTTGGAAAATAATGGTGAATCGGAAAAATATTTCAGAATATGGAAAGTTTGGTAAAGTTTGGTAAAGTATTTATGATCAGTTCCTTACAATTTGATTTTTGCAGGGAGCTAAAGAGGATTTCCCTCTATACTGTGAATTTTTATTTGCATAGGTAGTTCTCAACATATGACAGCATTTCCTGATAGGAAGTAAAATCACATTGTTACAAACAACCTCACATACTTTCTTCCTAAGTAATACCCTTATTGCCATGTCTATACAGTTAATACTTGACTTACAACTGAAATTGAGTCCAAAATTTCTGTTACTAAGCAAGACACTTGTTAATGAGTTTTGACCCATTTTGCAACCTTTCTTGCCATGTTGTTAAGTCAATCACTGCAGTTGTTAAGTTAGTAATGTGGTGGTTAAGTGAATCTGACTTCCCTGTTAACTTTGCCTTTCACCAATCCATCAGTGAATCTAAAATATGCTCCCGTTTTTCATCCATTTGTGAAATTATGTGTTTCTTTTTCTTGGTTACTGAAGAAAAAGCTAGATCTAAAAGTGTGATCCTACTGGGGGTGGGGGGAATTGGTGCTTTCATTTTCAATTTTACGTAGGACTTAATGTCTCCTAAGCATATTATTTAAAAAATGAGAAACAGTATATGTATTAAAGCAGTGTAATTTTATTCCCTTTTTTAAGCTTGAAATTCTTATTTCACAAATAGAATGCACTTCTACGTTGTAGTCTAAGGGTACTTAACAGCTCTCATGTGCTCTATTTCTTAAGATTTCTGCTTGAAGCTTGTGCTGTTTGACATAGAAAGTAATCTTCATCAGTGTGTTTTTGTTTTAATCATTCCACACCCACCCCGTGGGAAATTGACGTTATTTATATTGTGTTTAAACAGCCACTCCTGTGAAACAGTTTCATTGTTATCATCTGAATGAGAGATCAGTTAAATGAATGCTGTGTACCTGACAGCTCCTTAAAAAGAAATAATATGCCGTGATAATTAAAGGGGAAAAGCTTCTTTCCATTTCAGTTGAAATGACTTGAAAGACAACTTATTGGATCTAGACTGGGCAACTATTGAATTCATTCTTCCCCTTGTCAATCTAGTTCTACAGCTTAATAAAGCACAGAGTACAAAACAGTTTAATCAAAAGAAAGAGGCCACCTCTACTCAACTAAGGCTAAATTATGATTACCACTGTCATTTTCTTTTAAGAAAAACAATAATATAATTACACTTTCAGTTAAGGAACCTACTTTATAAGTGTATCTTATGTCCTATAATTTGGATAGGCTTCTGACATTTCAATGTTTTTGACAGTCTTGATTGGATTATTTTTCATTACAATTACTGCTGCATCCATTTTACAGATGAGAACATTGAATTTTAGAATTGCAAGATTCTCTAAGGCCGTGGTGGCGAACCCTAACCTATGGTATGTGTGCCACATACCATAGGTTAGGTATGTGGGCATGCGCGCCATCGCCCCAGTCCTAGTAGGTCTTCAGCTGGGTTTTATAAAACCTTTTCACTTTCCGCCACCATGTGCAAAAAAAAAAAAGTTCAATCAATTTCAACTTCTCGCAGGAAAAAAAAATCTCCCAAAGTTGGAATTGATTGATTGAACTTTTTAGTCCCACCCAGTCTGCCGTTACCATGGCAGCTACGCCCACCCAATGGGCCATGCCCAAACGGCACCCAACGATACATAAGTGGGTTTTGGGTTGCAGTTTGGGCACTCGCTCTCTAAAAGGTTCGCCATCACAGCTCTAAGGCTTAAACCTTGATATCTACGTATCTCTTTTATTTCTGCAACATGATATTTTCCTTCAGATATGTAAACAGTTCATTCGGGAATTTCTTTCTATGGTTCCTTCTAAGTTTAGTTTTAACAATATGGTCCGAATCAACAGTGTTCTAAATATTTTTTTCCTTTCTTTAAAAAATAGTTGTGAGTATATATTTATTATTGTGGGGTATAGAATATTCTGTATTATGTTTTCTGGGATTGATATTTATGTGCCACTCTGTATTACTGATGTGTACAACTGTACAATAATAATAGTAATAGATGTAATTATGCATTTTGAATGCAATAAAAGTTTATGCTAGTGTGATTGACAGTAAAGGCACTGACTAGGCTGATTTCCATCATTGTTTTTAAAGAATAATCTATACCGGGAACTGGAAAACACTTGATTTTGTGGGCTTCTCTAAATTTTGAGCATCATTGCCCAAAATATGCTCTAATGGCATCGCCTTATGTTGATTCCGTCTTATGTTTGAAGACTTTGCAGATGTGATGCAAGATTACTGTGAAAAGCAAATGAAATGCATTGTAACATTGTACAGAATGTAAGCAAAGTCTTGCCTCTACCTCTTGTTTTTATATCTTTAATGTGCCCAACAGAGGCTTCATTTTCTTAGGGTCTTGCAGAAGAACAGGGTAGAACAATGGCTAATGACCCTCTTTTAGGTAAAGGTAAAGGTCCCCCGCACATGCATGCTAGTCGTTTCCGACTCTAGGGGCCGGTGCTCATCTCCGTTTCAAAGCCGAAGAGCCAGCGCTTGTCTGAGGACGTCTCCGTGGTCATGTGGCCGGCATGACTAGACGCCAAAGGCGCACGGAACGCTGTTACCTTCCCACCGGAGTGGTCCCTATTTTTCTACTTGCATTTTTTACGTGCTTTCGAACTGCTAGGTTGGCAGAAGCTGGGACGAGTAACAGGCGCTCACTCTGTTACGCGGCACTTGGGATTCGACCCGCCAAACTGCCGACCTTCTGATCGACAAGCTCAGCGTCCTAACCCACTGAGCCACCGCGTCCCTTAATGACCCTCTTTTACCGGTCTACTATAGAGAGCGTTCTCTCGTATGGTATTGTGGTTTGGTATGCTGGTCTGACAGCCGCGGACAGGAAAGTATTACAGAGGGTAGTGAGCACAGCACAAGACATTGTGGGCTGTCCCCTGACACCACTGGATGACATCGCCAGGGCTCATTGCCTTGGAAGAGTGAGGAAGATTCTCAGGGATGACTCACATCCTGGACGGTATCTCTTTACTCTCCTACCATCCGGTAGGAGATATAGGAGTATAGCCAGCCGTACCAACAGGCTGAAAAATAGCTTTTATCCGTGGGCTGTTAGGCTTTTGAATGGGATATAATCTCTGTGAACTTATGCAGAATTGACTTGGGAGGCCGGTGTGTGGTGTAGTTGGTTCACATGGTGTGGTAGGATGGAGGGTTTGTTGTCACTGTGTGTTGGGGAGAGAGAGCACGGGGGGAGGCTCATCTAATCTCAATGTACACATGTTGTACTTTGACAATAAAGGATTATTATTATTATTATTATTATTATTATTATGAAGAAGAATATATAAAGAAGCTTATAAGTCAATTGGTCTTTTATACTGAACATAATTAACAGATAATATTGTTTTGCTGTGTATACTGTTGCGTTTTTATGAGTCTTTTTGAATCCTTCCATCAAATATTTTTCGAAACACATTTTGCTGGATAAATTAAGAAGATGATATTGTAGTATTATTCAGAAAGGTGTACTCAATCAGTGAAGACAAAATGCCTTCAGGAAGGTTAGATGTGGCTGCTTTGATGTCTTTCTAGGTAGAATGACACAATTGGTGCATCCTACTTATATAAGCTGGACAGCTTATCTTGTAAATTAACTAGATATTTATAAATCTCTTAAGATAAAGGTACCTAAAATTAAAAAACTCTGTTTTGGTCTTCAGATTTTGGGGGAGTTTGTAAAGTGATAAATAAGTGCCCTCAATCTTGCAAATGCTTTAATGCTTAATTAAAGTTGCCTGTGAAATTTCTGAGAAAATAGAATTTGAGCTGTATCACAGCCCACCTGCCAAGAAAAGGAACACAGTGTCAAATTAGCAAAACAGTGGGAGGGGGGGCTGGATCTTTTCAAGGGTTAGGATTTCAAAATTATTTTATGGTTTCTGCATAATTTTATATTATTTAAAACATGGTTTAATCAAGATGTCTGTATTAGTTCAACGTCTTTAATTGTATAGTTTAATTATTCATTTTCTTTTAATTTAATTTACAACCCATTTGGAAGTTAGTGACTAGAAATGAACAGTTTTAAAATTGGGTTGTTTTGGTGATTTGAAAGTTGAGTTTATTAATTTAGGTTTCTGAAGAGTTGGCAGAAACTGTATTCTTCTAAACCAATTGTACAGACTTTGAAGACCTGTTTTTGAAAATTGGATAATGCACATACAGATCTGAAGAGCTCATTAAGAAGAACTATATACAAACCTTGACACACTAAAAGAATATTAAATCAGTTCAAATTGTGCATAGCCATGTAAGGTTATTGAAGCATTTCAAAATGTTGAAAGAGCTTAAATTTGAAAAGGGCAAGTAGTTTTAGAGACTTAATTTTAAACACTTATTGAAATCATTCTGAAGCAGTGAGGAGCTTTAATCTCTGGATTGTAAAGTGCTGAGTTTCTTAAACTATTGTCAGTAACTGAGATATGAAAAGTCTTGTTTGGGTTGAATCGCAGGATATTTTGAATCCTGGAAGGAATAAAATGACTTAGGGGCATTTAACTTATGGCTCTTTCAGAATGCTGAGTTTTACTTAGAAGGTCATTGTAAATGACTAAATCCCTGTTATAATGACAATTTATATAGGGTGACATAAGGTTTATGTAGAAGAATCAGTGCAAAGGAAGAAGAGAAGTTGTCAGGAAATCAAGGTTTAAGAAACATAAAGTGCTAGAGAATAACGTAGTTGATAACTATGGAATTAGCAGGAAGAAAGGTACTAAATTGGGGGGGGGGGGGAAAGGAAGCTAATCAACCAAAATGTTAAATGACAAAAATGTTTCAAGAACTGACTATTAAGTTCTTAAAGTCAACTTATTGTTTTTATATTTATTTTTCTACTTTACAAGATTTTGAACCCAAGGGATAAATACATTATAGGAGAAACTGAACTTGATAGAACAAGTTGCATAAAACACAGTCTCAATATAACAGAATACTGGAGATTGTCCTAATGGTTAAACTAGGAGATTCAACTGACAGCCCTTTTCTGCAAGGACTGTTTGAAAGTTAAAAAAAATGTCTAGAGACAAATGCTAACCAAAAGCAACTCAGGGAAAAGAGCATCAGAGCTCTTTTTATGTTGGGTTGGTTGTTTTTGGATTTGGGGAAGAGCAATGTTGCAATGAGAAATGAACAGAAAATAGAATATTATGGCTGTATGTGTGATTTCATTCCATTGGTCTCTGGTTTATACACATATTCTTTAGCTTTAAGGATTTTTAGTCTCAGGGAGTTTTCAATCTTTTACCAGAAATATTTCAGAATGAGAAATTATTGGTGAAGTACTGTATTGGCCTAGTCCTAGTGGTTAAGATACCAGGCTAGAAAGCAGGAGACAGTGAGTTCTAGTCCTGCCTTAGCCATGAAAGCCAGCTGGTTGACTTTGAGCCAGTCACTCATTCTCAACCCAGCTTTCCTTTCAGGGTTGTTGTGGGGAAAATAGGAGGAGGAAGGTATGTTTGCTGCCTTGAGATATTTATAAACATAATAAAAGTGGGATATAAGTAAAAAAAATAATTTAGTCATCAACAGTAGCTTGGCTTAGTGTTTAGTTCAGTAAAATTAGCTTTGTTTTTGGTACTGGCCCTCTTGCTAAATAAAAGCCCAGGCAGCTTTAAGATCTGAAAGTATAAAGGAATCAGAATTCCAATAGAACAACAATGTTTTTCTATCAATTCAGTAACCGATTTCCTCTTTCATGCCAACACAGTTCTGTTGAATCATACACAGTATTCTATAAAGCATCACTCATACTGACATTCTTACATGAATGAGTTTTCTAGTACGATAGCAACAGTGGTATGCTTATGAAGACAACATCCAGATTTTTTCATGCAACCAAAAGTGCTTTTCCCATGAATAAGAAAATGATTGATTTGTTGTTTTTGAAAGTAAAGCAAGATAGATGTATAAATAAATAGTGAAAAAAATGAAAGCATGTAGATATTTAGCTGATATTTAAAATTAATTATTGGGTTCAAGAGTGTGAGCAGTGCGGTGGCCTAGAAGTGAAGACTCTCACCTCCCACTCAAATAATTGAGAGTTCAATTTTAGCAACAACAGATGTTTCTCTATCAGGGTGCAAAGAGAAAATAGCTGCAGACTCTGTATAGGCATCAGAAAGGGCATTCGGCCAGAAAATGCTCAGCTCCACTCAGTCGTCTTGACTCCATCCCAAAGCAAGGGATTACAGGGTTGTAAAAAGAAAAAAAAAACCATGTTCAAGTGTGTGATTTTGTCCAAATATAGAATTATTTTAAAAATATAGAAAAATGGATTTAAACAGTAGTCTGTTTTGTTACCTCAGTGTTTATAGCTTGAAAAAAAATGTGTGCAATGAGGTGGGCTAGTGGACAAGGAACTGTACATTGAGTATTTGTTCTGGTTCTTTTTTATGTTGTATGTATGATAGCTAATTGGCTATCTGCTAGAGCTGTGTGAAGGAGGATCATTCTGTCTGGTTAGCATTGGATAATCTGGGCAATAATAATAGTCTAATTTGAGGCTGTCTTTTCTAGTCAGAAAATGGAATTGCACCACTTCAGCTCAAAAGTTTTGAAATTTACCATCTTGCTTTAGACTTTCATTTCAAGCCTCTTTTAATATCAGGATTATAGCACGAAGACTATTCTAACCGGCATGATAGTGCTTCATTCTCTATGATGCTCCTTTGAAGAAGTGTTTCTGTTGGGTTTCCTGCAAACTGAAGCATACCTATACATAAACTTTATGTATATAATTGCCCATAAGTTGTTGAACCAGATACAAATCTAACCTCAGGCAAGAGCTGCTGTTTTGGAGATATTATGAAAATGTTGAATTATAAGCCATTTTCAGCTCACAGAGGAAACTTTAGATGTAAATTTAAGATTTTTTTCACACATAGACTATAAATACAAATAACTTTACTGTATTTATTACCAATAGAAACTGTGAGTACATGTATATTTATAAATTTTGTGCGTGTTTGTGTGTAGAAATGGTAAGATATTCTCAAGAGTTTAGTAAACATCAAGGTTATTCATAGTATTCATTTGTTACCTGCTGTATATATCCCACTGAAATTAATATAACTCTCATAAATGTGAGAAAGAGAAAATAAAAGTTATTTCTTAACACACACGGGAGTTAACATACATTTCATAGGAAGCTTCAACTGAACCTTAATATGTCTTAGAAAACCTTATTCTTAAGATGGCTTAATTGTGTTGTTTTTTTATTGTAGCACTTCAAAAGGGTGAATGAAATGAGCTCTTTCGATTCTAGTATTTGAAAAGCTAAGTAATTCTCTGGAAGAATTGTTCTAAATGAGCCTGGCCAAGATACTGGATCTGTGTGAAGAGGACTAAGGATACAATAGGATGTCAACTGAGACAGAACTTCAAGTGGCTGTTAAAACCAGCACAAAGAAAGAGTCTAAAAAGAAAGGTAGGAATTTCTTGTACTTTACAGCTTAGTTAAGGATGGTTCTTTTTATTCTTATAGGATCTTGTATTATTATTTTATTAGAAACTAACTGACCAGGTGGGTACACCAATTCTGTCTCTCCGTTACACCTGAATGCATTGATGGAATTAAGTAATATGCAGATTTATACATTCCTATATAAATGGGGTTTGTTCTGTATTTTTCTATAAGCATTTATAGGGGAAAAAGAGATTTCTAGAAGCTCCTCGTATATTTTCTCAAATTACTTTAAATGTACCTTTTTATTGATTGATTTAGATATAATTTTTGCTCTGTTTATTGATTCGTTTTCTCTTTTGACTTTATCAACCAATCTAGATTTTGGTGGATATTGTAGCTAATCATATTTCAAAATTTTTGTATACTGTGGTGTCTTCATATTGAGGATAGTGCTTTCTGCCCTTCATATGAATTAGCGCACCTGATCCTCTATTTCTACCCTCTGCTGTACATGTTTATGTCTTATCTATTCATGCAATCTATGAAGTTGTATTTATTGATAGTAGAAACTATACTAAATATTTTTGGCCTATTACACATAAGTATATATTGAGGGGTATCCTTAATACATTTATGTGCATATATTTTTTAGTTTTAAAATATTCAAAATCTCTTCATTTATAATCCAGGTAGTGGACCTCTCTATTACATGATATATTTTCTAGAGATTTATATGGCCCATATCCTGAAAAAGGTTAAAACTTTTCCCCTACAGTGGTTGATGGATTGCTTATGGGATCTTTGTTTTAATGGTATTGGTATTCTTTTTCTAGATACTGTAATTGTTCTGTAGGATCTCAGCATTGCTCTTATTTTTAATCGTCTGACATCATTTGCTGCCCAGAAAGGAGATTAGCAGTTTAGGTATATATCCATAATGTAATGTAAACATAACGAGGAGCAAAATAGGCAGTGCTGTGATCTTTTTTTCTGTATGGATTCTCACACAGTTAGCAAGTGAAATGAGAATTACCATATTCCCCTGCAGAAGACCCCTCTTGAGGATGAAACAAAATTATAAAAACCCACTAGCTTATAATAAACAAGTTCAGTAAAATTCAGGAGTCGTCCTTATCAGTCAAGACTGACTTCAGAATGGGTTTTTTTGGGCTACATTTATAAAAAAATGACTGCCATTGTTTTCCTTGTTTCTCATTCTCTTGTTGTCAGCTGTTCTTGAGAGTGAATTTCCTGACTCTTCTATTTCTTGGGCTAAAACATTCTTTGGACTGTATCTTGTGCTTGCCAACAACGGACTCTGTTTTTCTGTTACTGATTAATGAAGCAAATTTATCACATAATCTATGTGGTGCATTAAAGGAATACTTTGCAATGGTTTTGAAGTCCATGGTACAATCTTCCTTGTTCTTGCCTATCTCCAAACGCCAAAGACAATGGAAATTACCATGATCCAATTTGTGCTTTTCTACCTGTCTTATACAATAGACGTGCCTTGTCTGCTGTGTTGGCAAAAATTCCTTTCTGTCAGTTTATGCTAAAATGAACATTTAAAAGAAATGCTAGTGTCCTTCTTTCATTCTTGTTGCTCTGAAGGGAAACCCTTGTAACTTATGCAGGAGATAATATTTAAGGGGAAAAAAGATATCTTTAAGGTTGACAATTTGATCCTATTCCTTTCCTATTACTTAAAAGGGCATGAAAGAGACTTTAGAGCTGGATACTTTCCCTAATATTATTTAGTATAGGTGCATGTAGCTAGTGCTGGGGTGGGGGTGGGGGTTGGTGGGAAAGATGAAGGAAAGGAGAAATAAATGTATACTTAATGATATAAGAGTGGGATATTGAGTCTTTACAGATGCAAGAAAACATCCTAATTCACTGATGATGTTATATAGTTGGGTAATGAAACATCTGCAGGCGAACAAACAAGCAAGATCAGAGAGCACCAAGGACTCTACAGTGCAAGGAAACAGTTAAACCTTACTTGAACCCAAGACCCTGGAGGTGAAGTAAGATAAGGTTCTCACAAAGCTGAATGCAAACCATTACAAGTTATATTCAGCAGTAGCAGAGTAGGAAAACACTATAGCTTTGCTTTGATTTCAGATTTACAGCAACTGAAACCCAGTTTATCTACCCAAACAGAAGACCATCATATAATTAGTTCTGGATTTGGCTTCAGAGAGATTAAACATCCTCTTAGGGAAGTACTCTGAGTAAATCATGCTTATTTTGTCCTTTTTCTGCTGTATTGGAACTCTGTGAACTATACTTGGACAATGCTGAGAAGTTGACACTTTACTCCATAGTCCTGTGCTCTTCAGGGACTGAAAAAGAAGTAAGTGCCTAAAAGCAGCTTCTCAATGTAAAGAAGAAAAAAAAGGGAGCTGCGTAGTTCCCATTCTTCTTCCTACGTCTTGCTGCAGACTGTGGCTTAGTCAATAAATTATGCTTAAACAGCCTATTTGTGATTGATGTTGAATCACTTAGTGGAATTTGTGTTTAATGCCTTTCTGTAAGGCAGGATACCTAGAATTACCAAGCAGAGATCACCGGGCAATGACTTGCTTAGCAAACTGATGCATATTCTTGTGGGTTATGATGTATGGAGAGGTACTTTAAAAATTAAGAATTTTAAGAATTCCTCCTGAGTCATTAGTGTTAGCTCACAGCCTGCAGAATGCTTAGGAAATTGGGAAAAAATCATACATTGCCTACTCCTGATGTCAACATAAGGAATTGAAAAAACTTCAGCCATTGTTATATTCCTGGGCACAAGTCTGTTTCTTAGTATTTCGCAATAATTGGTTAATTGTAATTGTTAGGATATGTGTTTTAAACCATTAATATAATAACTGTTATGGAATTGTTCACTGGAGCCTCTAGAATGTAAATAGCATTATTTATTGAAGTCAGAATGAAACAAATAAGCCTTTGGTTTGAAAGCCAGTGTATGTTTTAGTGTATTAAGCAATCTATTTTCAGCTTGACTTCTCACCTCAGTAGGAGCTCAGCTTTATAATCATGGCACAAATACCATTTTTTATGAGATACCTTCTCATGATACAGTTTCTCACTTTATAAAGTTGTCCTTGTTTGTTCTGTAAGATTTTTCTGTAAGAAAAACCCTCAGTTTCTTGGAAATGACCTAGCCTATGTGATGGTCAGTGTCAGGAAACTGCCCATTCCCTGTGGACATGCCCAACTCTCCATCCCATGTCTGGGCACTCTTGTTTTGCCATTTTGTCTTGGGCAGTAGGAGAGACAAGATAGCTGGATTTGTAGTTATGTTTTGTTTGTTTTTGTTTTGACAAAGGAATATTGATCCCTTAGGACTGAGGGGGTCTTTGATGCTCTTTGAGGTTGGTTGTTTTCTTGCAGACGTTTTATTGCCCAACTAGGTAACATACCCAATGCCAGAAGGGAGTAGGGTCAGAGAGCAAACCCTACTGCCTTTTAGCACTTATTTTACCTGATTGGGTAATCACGTGAAGTATTAATACCACTTTACAATGCCTTGGTAAGGCCCCACTTGGAATACTGCATCTGGTTTTGGTCACTATGATGTAAAAAAGATGTAGAGACTCTAGAAAGAGTGCAGAGAAGAGCAACAAAGATTATTAGAGGACTGGAAGCTAAAACATATAAAGAACAGTTCCTGGATTTGGGTATGTGTAGTTTAATGAAGACAAGGACGAGGGGGGACATGATAGCAGTGTTCCAATATCTCAGGGGCTGCCACTAAGAAGAGGGAGTCAAGCTATTCTCCAAAGGGCCTGAAGGCAGGACAAGAAGCAACAGATGGAAACTAATCAAGGAGAGAAGCTAATCAAGGGGAAACTTCCTGACAGTTAGAACAATTAACCAGTGGAACAACCTGCCTCCAAAAGCGGTGAATGCTCCAACACTGGAAGTTTTTAAGAAGAGACTGAACAGCCATTTGTCTGAAATAGCATAGGGTTTTCTTTCTGAGCAGGGGGTTGGACTAGATCAGGGTTTTCCCAATCTTTTCACCCATTGTACCACTTTTAGGATATGGCAACATCCGAGTACCACCAGTCACCTAGCAAGGTGTCAAAAACTTGATGACCAAAAAAAAGGAAAAAAGTGATGAAGTACAGGTAGTCCTCGACATACAACAGTTCACTTAGGGACTGTTCAAAGTTACAATGGCACTGAAAATAGTTCCCCTCAAGCCACAACCAAGCAAGACACCCGGCGGCGCTCGTTCTCCTGTCCGAGGTTTTCATTGTTGTGAGCATTTCTGTTGAGGATTGGCAGCGGGGCTGGGTCGGAGGGTGTTTGGTTTTTATTCCCCCCATCTGCTGGGTGGTTGCAGCAGGCTTTGGTCACTTCACATGACCCTGGGACACTGTGACCATCATAAATATGAATCAGTTGCCAAGCATCTGAATGTAAATCACAAGACCCTGGAGATGCTGCAACATTCCAGCTGATCGGCACTTCTTCTGGGCTCAGCAGAAGCGCCAGGATCGGCACCGAGCTCCAGCTGGAGCCTGGCGCTGATCCTGGTGCTTCCGCTAAGCCCTGACAGCCCTGCAGCTCTCTCGCTGAGGCTTGTGAGGTACTGACACTGGTTCATCTCATTCCCCTCCCCCACTACCACTTTTCTAGGATGGTCGCGTACCACCTGCCAGGTGCCAATGTACCACAGGTGGTACCCATACCACTGGTTGAAAATCCCTGAACTAGATGACCTCCAAGGTGCCTTCCAACTTTGTTGTTGTTGTTGTTATTATTATTATTATTATTATTAGTAGTAGTAGTAGTAGTAGTAGTAGTAGTAGTAGTAGTAGTAGTATTCAAGAAAACAACCAAGTTCAGAGAACACCAAGGATCCCACAGTTAAAACCTGAGCTACAGATAGTCTATTCTATTGATCTCCTAAGAGACCAATGTTTTAAAATCATTATTTTTAACAATAAAATACATATCTTCTGTCTTCTGTCTTCCTGCTGACTGTTGTCCCTGTAATCATTATAGATTGGACTGTAAGAGATACTTGGACACTTGGCTTGTGCAGAATAGTCCTTAAAGAAGGATATCTGTTTACTTATTGGTTGTAGCATTTTTAAAGATATATGAAAGATGTCTGACATCAATAATTAAAAGCAAGTGGAAGTAATTCTAATTCTTAAATATATTAGTTCACATTCTTTCCTAGCCTCAAATGGTTATTTTTCATAGCAAAGAAGTGAGGACAAAGTGATTTGAAGGAACTCTCTCAGGGATTTAGTTACATTTATTTTGGCCATTTCCCCATAAAATGGGTATCCTATTTCAGGAGTGTGACAATTTTTTTTAATAAATCTGACTCATGAGTTGTCTACTTAGTTTTGTTGCTGTAAAGGAGAATAAATCAGGTTATTAATAACCTTGAGAAAGGAAATTGTATGGTTTTATTAGTCATACTTATTAAAAATGTGTAATCCCTAATGGGGATTATAATAGTAAGCGAAGGCTCATTGATTTAAATATTTATAGATTGAGGTACTAAAGATTTATTTCTTCCACTTGAAATGTACACTGGCATTCCGATTATTTCTTGAGATGTTAACTTCATCAGCTGATAATTTAAAGTAAATCTGCTCCTTGCCCTTTCTAATTCATAGCCTGCTTCTCAAGAGAGTCATTTTTGCTCTGTTGGTGAAGGAACAGTTCATTCATAGGCAGACACAGCTTGCCTTTCATTCTACGGACATATGTTAAAATGTTCAGTGAAGAAGATGAGAATCGGTGTAAATATCTGTTTACCCAACTGAAAGAAATACTTTGCTCTGGAATGTAGGAGTCACTTGTAAATGTTTGGTCTTCTGTCATTAGGGCCATCTCTAATGACTCCTTTGAGTATCAGAATAACAGAGTTGGAAGGGACATTGAAGGTCTTCCAGTCCAATCCCTTGCTCAAGCAGGAAACTCTATACCAGGGGTGTCAAACTCAATTTCATTGAGGGCCGCATCAGCATTGCGGTTGCCCTCAAGGGGCCGGGTGGGTGTGGCCTGGATGGGCGTGGCCTACTGGGTGGGTGTGGCTAGAGTGTGTATGGCCTACTGGGTGGGCGTGGCCAGCTCTACATCATTGGCATCAAGGGTGCCTATGGGGGCCCGGGCAGGAGTGGGACAGATCTGGGGGTCTCTGGCAGAAGGAGGGTCTCTGGGCCAGGGCCAAGGCAGTGGGGGCCGTTCCCTCACTGTTTCCAGGATGGCTTCGCGGGCCGCATGAAACCACTTCACGGGCCGGATCCGGCCCCCGGGCCTTGTGTTTGACATGTCTGCTCTATACCATTGCAGACAAATGGTTGTTCATTTTTTTCTTAAAAACTTTCAGTGTTGGAGTATCCATAACTTCTGGAGGCAAAATGTTCCACTGATTAATTGTTCTGTCAATAAATTTGTCCTTAGTTTTAGGTTGGTTCTTTTTTATTAGTTTCCATCATTGTTTCTTCTAGTGCCTTTAGTGCTTTGGAGAATAAATTAATCCCCTCTTCTTTGAGGCACTCCCTTAGATATTGGAACACTGCTATCATATCACCCCTAGTCCTCCTTTTCATTAAACTAGACATACCCAATTCCTACAGCCATTATTCATATGTTTTATCCTTTAGTCCCCTAATCATCTTTGTTGCTCTTCTCTGTGCTCTTTCTAGAGTCTCAACATCTTTTTTATATTGTGCCGTCCAAACTGGATGCAGTATTCCAAGTGTGGTCTTACCAAGGCTTTATAAAGTGGTATTAACACGTCATATGATCTTGATTCTATCCTTCTGTTAATGCAGCCTAGGACTGTTTTGGCTTTTTTATCTCCTCATCTAAATCATTGATAAAGATATTGAAGAGAACTGAGCTTAAGACAGAGCCTTGGGGTCCATCACGGCACAGTTCCCTCCATGTAGATGCAATTCCTTTAAGGATTACTTGTTGTGTGTGGTTGGTTTGCCAGTTACAAATCCATCTGAGCCTTGGTGGAGCAGTGGGCTAATGCCTCCTTAAGTAACACCAGCTGCCTGCAATTAGTGCAGGTTCGCCTCCCACCAGGCTCAAGGTTGACTCAGCCTTCCATCCTTCCGAGGTAGGTAAAATGAGGACCCAGATTGTTGGGGGCAATTAAGATGACTTTGTAATAATGCCGCTTGGGATGTGTGTGAAAGCCCTAATAAGCAGGCATATACATAGAATGAAGGCTACTGCTAAGCTTGTAAGCCGCCCTGAGTCTTCGGAGAAGGGCGGGATATAAATGTAATAAAAATAAATAAATAAATAAATAAATAAATAATGCTGTCTAATCCACATTTTTATATCTTTTCAAGTAGTAGGTTGTGGTCTACTTTATCTAATGTCTTACTGAAGTACAAGTAAATTATACCCACTGCATTTCACTTGTCCACTAATTTTGTCACTTTGTCAAAGAGTGCAATAAGATTTGTCTGGCATGATCTGTTTTTGAAAAACCCATGTTGGCTTCTGGTTATAACTTTGTTTGTCTCTCTAGGTGTTTGCAGATTCGTTTCTTGATTATTTTTCCAGAATCTTTCCAGGTCTTGATGTCAGGCTTATTGGTTTATAGTTTCCTGGATCCATTCCCCCCCCCCCCCTTTTGGAGATGGGAACTACATCAGCCCCTTTCCAGGCCTGTGGTAGTTCCTGGATAGGGTGAAGAAGAATGTTTCACATTGTCTATAAGAGTTCTACTCTTGAATTATTAATTGCAATGAGAGTTATAAACTGCAGCATTTCATGATTCAGAATAAAGACGAATTTGTTAAACAAAGAGACATTGTAGTTTCTTTCAGATTCACAACTGAAAAAAAGCGTGTGAAAAAGCTGTGAATTGGATGCTTTCCCTTCACTACCCCTTTCTCCTAGTTCTAAATCAGGGGTCCCCAACCCTGGTCCGTGGACCAGCACCAGTCTGCAGTACGCCAGAAACCAGGCCGTGCAAACAAGCAAAGCCCCATCCACGGGATGCAGGCAGCATGTGAAACCAGTCCCCCTCTGATCTGTGGAAAAACCTCTTTCCACGGAATTGGTCCCTTGTGGCTGAAAGGCTAACTTCCTGAAGTTTTTACTCAGGAGGAAAGGAACAGGCATTTCCTGAATTTCCCAATGTAATGAGAGCCAGTTTGGTGTAGTGGTGAGGGTGGTGGCCTAGAATCCAGGAGACTGTGAGTTCTAGGCCTCTCTTAGTCATGAAGACCAGCTTGGTGACTTGGGCCAGTTATTTTGTGTCAGCCCATCCTGCTTCACAGGGTTGTCGATATGCGCAAAAATAGGAGACAGGAGTAATAGGTATGTTCACCAACTTCAATGTTTGTGTGTGTGTGTGTGTGTGTGTGCATTTGAGTGCATGTGTGTGTGTTTGTTTGTAGATTTGTGTGGGGGTGGGGCAGGATGATAATAATGTAGGGGAGGTAGTTTTCTCATTCAAGAATCTGTCTGTGGAATATATTTCCAGAACTGGAAGTTGAAATACCATATTCCACATGGCAGCGTTAACCTAAATCCTTCCAGATTGTCCTTAAACTATTAAATAATAAGATGCAGGAAGCATGAAGAGCAACGCTCTGGATTATGTGACCATAAGGCAGTGTATTATGGAGGGGGAGTTGTCACCATTCTGAGCTGCCTCACATCTGTTTTACTATAGAAGTGCTTCTGGAATGCTTTCACTGATTTTCTCTTTTTGCTCAGTTGAATTTGATTCTCCACCCATTTCTTAAACTCATGGTTTCTTTTGCTGACTTCTTCCCCTGCACCAAATTTTATTTATTGTCTGTTTTTGGGGGGAGATTATTATTCTGATGGTGGACATACATACATACAAATAGGTAATGTCCCACAACCTTTTAATGATTCCTAAAAACAGAAAACTAAAGGAATAGACAGTTGCCATAATGTATGATGTTAAGTTAGATCCAAGCTGAGGATATGAAACTTCGTGATACTGTGGTCATTAAAAAAACATACATGTTGTAATGTATTTCTTTTTAAATGACCACAGTAAAAATAATTCTAGTAAAATTAACAATTTTATTGGTAACGGAATAAGGAAAAAAGGAATTACTATATTTTAACTGTAAACGCTAAATCCATTTAACTTTTTTAAAAAACTTCCATTTGATGTACCCCTCTCAAAACCACTCCACTGTAATTGGAAAGGTGAGTTTGCTTACATTTCACTATGAAGACAGACACTCTCATTTACTAAAGTTGGTAACTAAAATAAAAGAAAAAGATATCTTAAATCAGCCTGTCTTAAATGACTCTTAACAGGATGCAGCTCCCGAATATGGGCAGTGGTTTCTGATATTTCATTCTCCCAACCCTAGTGTTCTGAAATACCGATCCCAGCCCATCATCTTTCCCTTCTGTGCTTTGTAGTTGTAAATCTCTCTCCCTGCCTTGTCACTTCAGAGGGGCAGGCTTCCATGAAGAATTATTCCTTCTAGTCATGATTATGCCTTTGTTGAAAGTCAAATCTGAAAGGTTAAAAACAAAAAGGAAACATATAGGACCCCGGAACTACCATACGGCTTTGTATTGAATACTGGTAATCCCTGATTTACAATCATTTGTTTAGCAACCATCAGAAGTTACAATGGCACTGATAAAAGTAACCTAACATTTACCGGGCCTCACACTTGCAACCGTCACAGCATCTCCCTGGTCATATGATCAAAATTCGGATACTTGGTAACCAGCAAGTTGTGTTTGTGACAGTTGCAGCATGTAGAGTCATGTGACTGCCATTTGTGAACCTCACAGCTGGTTTCCGATAAGCTACTTCAATGGGGAAAGGCAGATTCACTCAAGAACTGTAATGATTTATTTAACCACAGCAAAAAAGGTTGTAAAATTGGGTGTGACTTACTTAACAACCACTTTGCTTAGCAATGTAAATTCTGGCCCCAGTTGTGGTCATATGTCCAGAAATTCCTGTATATTTTTACATAAACTGGTAGGCTTGTTCAAAAAAAAAACTCGTGAGGAAAGCCATCCGTCAGTCCTTCAGCACTCGTTTTGAGACCCCCTAGTGTAAGAGAAAAGTGTATGATACATGTGGCATTAATAGTTGCAATCCGCAATATGGGAAACACTGCACCAGAGACAGATAGGGAATAGACAGGCAGAATGTTTCTATGGCTGCTATTGCATAATCTATACCAGGGGTCCTCAACCTTGGCAATTTTAAAACTTGTGGACTTCAACTCCCAGAATTTTGCTGGCTGAGAAATTCTGGGAGTTGAAGTCCACAAGTCTTAAAATTGCCAAGGTTGGAGAGCCCTGATTTATACTTCCACCATCATTAATACTTATATTTTAAATTCCTTCCTCATTTAGAAGTCTGATGTCTTCTAACATGGGGCAAATAAGATCACTGTCAAGAACTGTCTTTTGTTTATGTGGGAGAGGCGTATTTAATACACGCTTTCCACAGTAACTTACATGGCTATTTCAATAATTGATAAATTCATGTGCTGCAGAATTTAATTGATCGAGTTCAAATACTTTGCAAAAATAAACCTCTTGTGTGAAAGGGTTACTGACAGCATTAATTAGAGATGTTCTGAGTCGTAGTGCAAGCTATGGAAATTTTTCCCATCTGAGTCACAATTGAAAAAGCCATTCATCTTCCTATTTTGTTGGGAAATGATTCTTTTCATTGGGCATATATTTTGACTTCATTTTCTCAGTGGAATGTAAGCGATAAGGTTAAAAAAAGGAAAAAGAAAACCATGATAAGCACAATTACAAAGTTAAAGAAACTCTACATACATATTGGCATGAAATTAGCTCTATTTGTAGTCATAAAAGAAGCAAATATTATTTATTTATTATCTTTGAAATTCAAAGCAAACAGGGCTATTGCAGATCATTGCCAATCATTTTTAAACCCTTTCAATTATTTCAAGAGGAATATGTGAATTTAAATTGGGAAATGGCAGTATATTCTATTAAAACATTTAATAGAATGATTTCAAAGTTTGGTTCAGTTGAATTAGCACTGCATTGAAGATAGTATATGTTTTGGATCATTCTAAATTGACATTATTTTTCTGTAAATATTTACAAAATATTATTAAATAAAATATTCATTATTTGCAAGATTTCTAAAACACATTTGGGGTATTCCATATTAAGTTGAAATACATGTCTAATGATAGTAGGATGAAGATTAATTCAACAAAAGTTATTTTTAGTGTTTACAGAGCATCCTCGTTATATTGGAAGTGCAAAATTGGTAAGGGACACACAATATGGGCTTAATGGTCCATTTTGGTTTATTTTGGTAAATATTAATATAATATATTGAATATACTGTAAACCATATTATTGAATATGGAAAGCAGATTTTTTTTAGATTTATGGACTTGGATGACTGCTAGTATTTCTTAGATGTCATAACTATTTCATAAATATTATGATAAGATATCAAACAGCTCTGTAGTAAAACTTGATAACAGCAATGTCTAAATCTCACTGATCTTTATAGAATTTAAGCAATTTTTCTATGCACTTTATTGCAATCAATAAAAAAAATTAAAAAACCTGAAAACAGATATTTTTCCCTGTAAGACTAAACGTTACTGGAAGTTACGTCAGGATGCTTTTTGTTGACTACAGCTCGGCTTTCAACACCATTTTGCCGAGCATTCTCATCGAGAAGCTGACTGACTTGAAATTCTCCCCCGCCATCTGCGATTGGATTCAAGACTTTCTTAGAGATCAGTTACAAACAGTGAGGGTCGGGTCTGCTTTGTCCACCCCCCTGAAGCTTTGCACCGGCACGCCACAGGGCTGTGTGCTTAGCCCCTACCTGTACTCTTTATACACTTATGATTGTGTATCATCTGACCCATCCACTGCAATAATCAAGTTCGCAGATGATACAACTGTGGTTGGTCTTATTACAGGTGGGGATGAGACAGCATATAGGGCGGAGGTACAAAAACTATCCATATGGTGTAGTAACAACAACTTGCACCTAAACATCGGCAAGACGAAAGAGATGGTGTTAGACTTCCAGAGAAAAAAGGAGGAACCTGCCCCACTTTACATTGGGGAGAACTGTGTAGAGAGAGTTTCCTCCTTTAAATTTCTGGGAGTCTACGTCTGTGAAGATCTGACCTGGAAAGTTAACACAACTCAGGTGGCTAGAAAGGCCCAACAGAGGCTTCACTTTCTTAGGGTCTTGCGGAAGAACAGGGTAGAACAACAGCTAATGATCCTCTTTTACCGGTCTACTATAGAGAGCGTCCTCTCGTATGGTATTGTGGTTTGGTATGCTGGTCTGACAGCTGCGGATAGGAAAGTATTACAGAGGGTAGTGAGCACAGCACAAGACATTGTGGGCTGTTCCCTGACACCACTGGATTGACATCGCCAGGGCTCGTTGCCTTGGAAGAGTGAGGAAGATTCTCAGGGATGACTCACACCCTGGACGGTATTTCTTTACTCTCCTACCATCTGGTAGGAGATATAGGAATATAGCCAGCCGTACCAACAGGCTGAAAAATAGCTTTTATCCGTGGGCTGTTAGGCTTTTAAATGGGACATAATCTTATGCAGAATTGACTTGGGAGGCCAGTGTGTGGTGTAGTTGGTTCACATAGTGTGGTGGGATGGAGGGTTTGTTGTCACTGTGTGTTGGGGGGAGAGAGCACGGGGGGGAGGCTCAGCAAATCTCAATGTACACATGTTGTATTTTGACAATAAAGGTTTATTTATTATGAAGTTTTAAAAACACTTTCTGTATGCTTACAACAATGTACACAGTAACACCATTCATTTCAGTTCCTAGCATAATTTTTTAGAGAAGTAATATGAAAAACTATTTTGAATCAGGACTATTAAAGTCCCTTTTGGCAAGAAACAATAAAAGGACAATTACAGTCAGTACTCTACTTACAAGGAGGTTACATTCCAAGAGGTTGTTCATAAGTCTCTTGTGTTTGCAACTTCAAGCAAGTGTACATGTGCTTTACTTTGCAAACTAACCTTCTCCCATGTTCCAGGACTTTCTTTGTTGGAATTGCAAGCGGGTTTGTTTGTATCTGCACAAGGTCATAATTCTAAAGTTCCTGAGTAATGCCTGTACTCTTTTTACGTATCCAAGCTGCAGGTGATAGATTATCACCGTTTTCTGTTGTAACTAAGAAAGAAAAATAATTCTGTTTAGTGATTCATTTTAAATAGAATCAGGTACATTAAGCTTCTTCTCTAAAGAAGGTACCCAGGCAAATCATGTGTATCTTGGAAGGCAGTGATGTTGGCAAACTAACAAAAGTACTGATCAAAGGTTGAAAGTGGACATTTATTATATTTTAAATCAGTTAGCTTATCATTTTTAAAATGCTACAAATACGTATTCCTGGAATCTGTGTTAGGCATTCAATTAGCTATTCAGTTCATGTCCATCTTACCCATTCATCATAACAGGAAAAGAATGTTCTAAGAAAGGAGTTAAAAATTAGTTTGAGCCATGTTTTTTAAAAAATATTGTTTTAATTTCCATAATGATACCTTAAATTATGTGCATTTTTTAAAATTAGACTCTTTGTAACACACACATGCATGTCCAACACATATGCAGGGTACCGCTGTAACAGAAATGTGTATTTTAAGAAGAGATATTTCTAATACACACACACACACACACACACACACACACACACATCTCCTTCAAAATATTCTAACTTGAAAAATGAGTTTTGTGTGCTCATCCATTGAATTTGAAAACACAAACAAAAAAGTGCCCAAAGTTGACAGCACTATAAATAGGCATGACAGCATCAACAATTGTTTAAAATCTGCTGGCTGTTTCAGCAAGCCCTGCCATCATAAATCACATTTCTACTGTTATAGCTGAGTGAGAAATGTTAGAATGAAGCATTGGAGATATTTGCATTTTCTGATAGGAAGTAGAATCACATTGTTACAAACAACCTCACCTACTTACTTCCTAGGTAATGCCCTTTTTGCCATTTTTATAAAGGTAGCCCTCAACTTACAGCCACAATCGAGCCCAACATTTCTGTTGCTAAGTGAGGTTTCTCCATTTTACTATCGTTCTTGTCATAGTTGTTAAGTGAATCGTTGTAGTTGTTAAGTTAGTAACATGGTTGTTAAGTGTATCTGCCTTCCCCATTTATTTTGCCTGTCAGAAGATTGAAAAAAAGGTGATCACATGACCCCAGGATACTGCAACCATTTCCCAAGCATCTGAATTTATATCATGTGACCATGGGAATGCTGCAACAGTTGTAAGCGCGAAAACTTTTCTCAGTGCCAATGTAATTTTTAACGGTCACTAAATGAGTGGTTATAAGTTGAGGCGTGTGTCAGCAACATGAATAGACTCTTCAGTTCCCCTGCTTCTTTTCCTTTTTAAAGACTTTAAAGAATCTAGAGCTTCCCAAATCATGTTAGTGAAATTCTGAATGCAGTTGTCATCTTTGCTTTGAAGGTTTTTTTTTCTTTTTAGAAATATTTAGCATATCTTTGAAATATTCTTCTATGCTCCATTCAGAGACCTCATCAGAGTACCTAAGGCCCTGGGGGCTAACAATGAAGGAAGAACCAGTGGAACTGTATATGATATATGTAATGTATTGGGATTTTACTTGTTTTCACTTGTCTTTTGAATGCTGCTTGAAGGTTGCTCAATTGAGGTGTCTGTTATGTATATAGGGGATGTTTCCGCAGTAGTGAGCCACTGAAACCACCAGGTGGCATGGTACCCTGTCCGGATTGGCAGGGTAGTCCTTGGCAGGAAATCCAGATAAGGGGATTGGTCCTAGGTATACCTGGCTAGGCATATAAGTGGGGCTAATAGCCCTTTGTCTCCAGTCATGGAGACAATAAAGGTCTATTATGCTGAGCCCTGTTGTCCAGAGTCGTCCATGCAGTCCAGAACCCACTACATCAGACATGTCAAACACAAAGCCCGGGGCCCGGATCCGGCCCGCGAAGTGTTTTCATGCGGCCCGCGAAGCCATCCTGGAAACAGTGAGGGAACGGCCCCCACTGCCTTGGCCCTGGCCCAGAGACCCTCCTCCTGCCAGAGACCCTCAGATCTGTCCCACTCCTGCCCAGGCCCCCATAGGCACCCTTGATGCGAACGATGTAGAGCTGGCCATGCCCACCCAGTAGGCCATATGCACTCTACCCACGCCCAACCAGTAGGCCACGCCCACCCAGGCCATACCCACCCGGCCCCCTGAGTGCAACTGCAATGCTGATGCGGCCCTCAATGAAATTGAGTTTGACACCCCTGCACTACATAATAGTGTCTCTGTAACGGTCGCTGACTAGCCAGACATGCAGTCTCCAAGAAGATCATTAGATGATTTGGGGCGGGAATGGGTTCCTTTAAACCTATTGGCTGCCGCCTAGTGGCCAACCATATAAGTAGCTGCGCAGAAGCCTCTGATTCAGTTCTGTTCCTGTTTCACTCAGTAAAGAAATGTTCCTGTTTGAAACCTCTCATCTTGCTTCCTGTCCCCAAAGAACTCACTACACAACAATATACCGTACATTAAAGCAGGGGTCCCAAAGGTGCTTTTTTCAGGAGGCAACTGGACTTTCTTGTGCTTCTTTTGAAGACATTTTGCTTCTCATCCAGAAGCTTCTTTTTCAGCTCTGACTGGATGGTGGGGAGGGGAAGGATTTACAGTATATTGCTTGCTGACAGATGGTTATTTGCATTCCTTTAGAGAGTTGTTGAAATCATTTTGGAGGTTTACTTGTGTCCTCAGGGTCATCTGAGTAGTGCAAATGTGTGTGGAGCCTTCTTGGCTGCAAGATGTTTTCTGCCCTTTGTCCCTTCACTATTGAAAACAGGCATGGGCTATTGGGGATGCTGTCTGAACCTCCAACTGAAGCACAAATGAGTCCTGTAGTCTGCAATATTTTCTGGAAATCCATTCATACTGTCTCACTATTTGAGCAGGGTCAACAACCCCCGGGCAGTGACCCATTCAGAACCGGGCTATGCAAGCTGCAGGCAAGTGGGCTCATGTGTGCAGCTTCACTTGTGCAAGCCACTGTTGTGTGCGCCTGCTGCTTGCACAAATGAACCATCCCCCCCCTCCCTCCCTCCCTCCCCACCACCACCACAGCTGCTGGTCCGCACAGCTGGAAAGGCTGGTGCTGCTAGGTTAAAGAGAAGTGTTTAAAAATGTAGTGGACACCCTAGTTGCTAGATTAGGTTCTTGAAGAAGCATCCCAAGATCTCTTCAGAAGATTTTACCATTGAGGGGTGGAGATCAATACCTGTTTCTTCCGTTATTGATCCAGACAAGTGCTTCCAGTATAATATAAAATACGACACTATGGACTTAGATTATAATTTTATAAAGAGAAGGAAAATAGCTCCATACCCTTAGACTAATTTTACAAAAAAGAGAATAATCCTAGCTCAGAAATGTTTTGTAGATTCATTCATAACTGGCTTCTGATAGTAACAGTATAAGCAAAGTAAATCTGGGGAGGATGAATCAGCAAAGCATGCCGAGGACACATTCTTCCTCTGATTTCCACGCTTTAATGCAAGAAAGGCCTCCACCTTTTCCCAAGCCATATTTGTACTTGAGTGGCATCCAGGGTATTGAGCCACCAAACATAAAAGAAGAGTAAGTTTGTATCCTCTCATGTCTTCCCTCTGTTTACTACAATCACAGCTATGGGAACAGTTGCTTTGCACAGCTTGTTAGTATAGGCAAAGCACAGCTCCTTCAGGTATTAAAGCAGCTGTGTTCTTTGGAATTGTTGCAGAACTGTTTTCAAGGCTGTCCTGGTTATCTGCATGTGACAGTACTACCCCTGACAACAAAAGGGGCTGCAGGTGTAAGTATGTGTGTAGACAGCTGGCCGTGCAAACCTTCCAAAAGACAGTCATTTCATGCTTTTTTTAAAAAAGCATTATTTGTGTCAATACACTTGGTGAAGCAACTCTTGAATGCCAATAAATAGCGATTTTTCCTACATGGGAACTTAGAGGTAGAAAAAAAATGTCCTGTAAATACTGTACATTTTAATCATATTTTTATATTATTTATTTCAATTCCTACAGCAATCTTGGTTTTACCACTTCCTTAGTAAAACTGTAATAGTATAAAGATAATGAAATAAAAATGTATCTGTATAGATGGGACATAATTCAGGTTTACAGTTCCGTCACCATTTACCACGTGACAGATTTTGTCTAATGCAGAATATCGGGGGGGGGGGTTCTAATAGTTCTGTGATATTTTAAATGGTTACTTTATATGTCATGATTTTCTAGCATGGACACAAATATGGGCAGGTTTGGGATGATCTGTGATAATTCAATTTAAAAATATCTCAAAACCTCCTTATTCTACAACAGCTTTAGGATCTGAATATCTTAATTTTGTTCTTTAGAAGTAGAAGGTAATCATTCTGTTCATTTAACCTTAGTCCCACAATGTTATCATCCTTTTCCTGCAAAATCTGGGTTTTAGGTTTTTGACTTAGTATACAGGTAGTCCTTGACCTACAACAGTCCACTTAGTGACCATTCGAAGTTACGGCACTGGAAAAGTTGACTTATGACCATTTTTCACACTTATGACCATTGCACCGTCCCACGGTCACATGATCTACGTTCATGGCAACTGACTCACATGTATGACAGTTGTAGTGTCCCAGCGTCATGCTATCCCCTTTTGCGCCCTACTGACAAGCAAAGCCAATGAGGAAACCAGACTCACTTAACAACTGTGTTACTAACTTAACAACTGCAGTGATTCACTTAACAAATGTGGCAAGAAAAGTGATAAAATGGGACAAAACTCACTTAACAAATTTTACACTTAGCAAAATAAATTTTGGGGTCAATTATGGTCATAAGCTGCAGACTAGTAGACTATTCTTCATAGTTTACTGTTCAGTTAACAACCAGACTACTATGGCTTACAAAGTGTGAATGAAAAAAATATTAATATTATCTGTTGGAAGTGTATAGTTAGAAAATTTAGTTGGTTTGCTCAATCTCTTATCTAAGTACTGCTAACTTGATATGCTAGATATAGTTATATTGTTTATAAACATGCAATATATATTTATATGAGCTAGAATGCGATAGACTTAATAGTTTATTGTTGTTAACATATGGTTGTTTATGATTGTTTTTACTTTTATACCTTGTATTTAGCTCTGGGAAGTCGGGAAGGGGGGAGGGGGGAAGGGCTGGGGGGAGGGTTAGGGAGGGTTAGGAAGGGCTGGGTGGAGGGAGGGGGGGAGGGATTGTTAAAGATAAAATGTATTGTAAAACTTTTCAATTAAAAAAAACATGCAATATATAAATTTTAGAAATTGCCACAATTACAGTGTGATCTGAAAATGTCAAGCAAGAATTATATAGATTGACCCATATCTTATTAGCGTTTCACTCAATGTTTGCTGCAATCGTTAATCAGAAATTAATGTATATGTATAGGAACTTCTCTCTTTTAGAAAATCAAAGGATTGTTTTGAAGACCATAGCTTTGCCTCACTTGTTGCCTTTCATTTTAGGGCTGCCCTCTGATACATGAAGATGACATTTTCTATTGTAGACTAATAAGATACAGAGACATTTAAGACATAGAACACATGGTTGGGATTTATTTCGATGCTGCAATAAAATTCATGTTTGCATACCATTTAAGAAGAGTCATTATAGGAATAAAAGAATTTACTAAACTTCTTATGGATGTAGAGGCAATCAGCACATTAACCTTTTAATAAATAGCTTTGGTGATCTTTTTGTGCGATATCGCATGACCTACATTTTGATAAATATAGTCCTGACACATTGCAACAACACTGAATTTACGTTTGTCACCATGGAGATAAACAGGAACAGTATTTCTGGCTGTAGCATTGAGTGCAGCCAAGGCTTACTTCTGACAAACAGAAACTAATATAATAAGAACGTAAAATAAGAGAGTTGAAAATGCATAAATAAGAACTAAAAATCTATTGGCTGCCCTCAGGATGAAACAGTAAAGAATATGAAGCAGAAGACTTAAGTTGAAAGGAGAAAAAACCTTTGTTGAATCATAGAATTCCCTTTTGCATTATTACAT
This sequence comes from Vipera ursinii, assembly GCF_947247035.1. Classification (NCBI taxonomy): domain Eukaryota; kingdom Metazoa; phylum Chordata; class Lepidosauria; order Squamata; family Viperidae; genus Vipera; species Vipera ursinii. The sequence continues at coordinate 65,116,758 of NC_139516.1, read as the reverse complement.
CTAAGTTAAGGAAATCAAGGAGAAAAGGTGATTCAATCGGATGATATACCATAGCATTCAGGACTAGACACCTTCACATTAACAATATTTTGTATGGAAAATTAACAGGATTAGGAGAAGGTTCTGATACTTTCTAACATACGATTCTAGTGATACTGTTAGCAGTATATGGCTTTTATGGAACTTCTCAAACTGTTTGGTTTGCAATTTGGCTTTGCAGCTACTAATATTAGACATATCATAGTGAACGAAATGTGCCTTGCTTGTTGAAGTTAAAGAAAGGATCAAAATCAGTTTCTGGGACATTGCCTTCTGTAACTGGGAGTTACACAGGAGTTGTTTGTTTCCTGCACCAACATTGTAAATTATGCCCAGAAAACTGTGCATAATTTAGTGCAAATCTGTCAACATGGGCACCATATGATCTTTCTAGTGTCTGTTGATGCACTTTGCGACATTGAAATCTCTGGATATTTTTCAAGGGCAGCTTCGCACAAAACATTTTGCAAAATCTTGAAGTGCAAATGAGGAATGAGCAAACTTTGCCAAACCTGGCTGGCTCAGGAATGGCTTCATCTGGCACACTGGATCTAATTGCCAGATGGTCAACCATGTTCCTCATCATGGCTGGCACTGGGCAATCTAACAACAGCTGAGGACTAAGGTGTCCTTCTCAGAATGTGGACTGTTTTCCTAGGGACAGGACTAGGCCCACTCAAAGCAGCAAATTCAAAACAGTCCTCTACAATTGTGTGTATAAAGTGGGGTCTGATGCTGTTGACATACAATTTTCAGCATTGCTGCATGGATTATAGATTGTAATTTTAGTTTAATTTGGACCAAATCATTTTGCCAATTTTTATATCAGATCAGCTTCTCAGATTAGCCTTAGGTTTTGGAAATGAACCATATTTGCTAATATTTTAACTTATCAATGCTTTGTGGCTATTTCTCAACATTGATTGGATACAAATACTTATTAAAGATGCACTGTGTTTTTCTAGAGTTTGTCTACAAACCGCAAGAGTGGGATTTTTTTAAAAAAAAGTTCAATACATATGAATAACATATACTTTACTATTATTATCTTCGCTGCTGTTTATACTTACTTATTTTGTAGATTTTTTGTTTTAAAATTGTTTTAGAATTTTAGAATTGTAAGCCACCCAGAGTTGAGTTGGGTGGCTCTAGGAAATGAATGAATGAATGAATGAATAATGTATACCCTTAGAACACTCTTTGTTCAATTGCATATTGTAATTCAAGCAGTAGCTCCATCTAGAAAGCAGTACAGGATTAGCCAAACTGAAAATATATAGCCCCAAATCTTAAACTGAACACTGTTAATTAACATATGTTATCCCATCAAAAATGTACATATAGTCATAAAATCTGGTGATCTTTCTGATTGAGCTTGCATCTAAGGGAAAGAGTCATTCCACTATCCAGTCTTTCCTTGCCAATATTCTGGTAAAACTACCAGAACTGTATTCATTTATATGGGAATGTCTAAGTGAGAAGAGGGTATTAAATGGACCAAACATTTTCCTCTATCACAACAAAATGTATAATAATATTCATAAAACTGTGTATGTGGGGTTGTTATCAGACATGAAAATTCAGAATAGACCTGGTAAGATAGGCCATCCTTGTATTTATCTCTGACAGTACCTGATATAAAAAGGATTTTTGTCAAGTAATTACCTTTGAATTAAGGAATAATCTTACATTTATTGATAAGAATAGAAATTGTTTAGAAGTAAAGAATGAACAAATGACATGACATCACAGCTGAAAATGTAGATTAAATGTTAACACCTTTGTAACAGGAAACTTGTCCTTTTATTCCCTCACTTCATGTCATGCCCATTCTTGTCCAAAATAATCCTAATTTTGTAAAACTTTTATAAAACTAATTGACTGGTGAAAAGTTATGATATGATATGAAATCCCAGGGAATTCTCTTATAAGCATTATCAAGAGCCCTGATAGATTTAACCAATTCTATATTTGGTTTGCTTTTTTTAAAGAACAATTGACTACCTATTAGAACTGGAAAAGGGGTCTAAGCTCTGTAGGTGTAACCCTTGTGCCTGGGTCTCTGTGTTCACCCTGGACTTTATTAATTGATATAAAATATATGAAAATCAGAGATGTATTTACTTTGGCATTATATCACAAAAGTGTCTAGCAGCCTATTATGTTTTATTAATGCAAATGCAAATACAAACAACAGGCAGAACTGGAAGGTGGAGTAAAATGCTTCATCTGTTTAGAGTTCTTGCATTGCCACAAGCTATCCAAGTCCAGCCATCTTTGAATTCCGTTGACGCTTATCCAACCCCACTTTAGTGCTGACTATTAGTTGAACAGATTCTTGTGTGTAGCTTTCAATAAATCTTTTATGTTGCAACCTACATGCATAGTCCTGATGGTTTGCATTTGACAAGAGTTTGGTCTAGTGGTTAAGGCACCAGACTAGACAGCAGGAAACTGTGAGTTCAAGTCCTACCTTAGCCATGAAAGGCAGCTCGATGACTTTGGGCCAGTCACTGTCTCTCAGCTTAACCCACCTAACAAGGTTGTTATTGAGGAGAAAATAGGAGGAAGATGTGTTGTATATGTTCACTGCCTTAGATTATTTATAAAAATAACGAAGAGGGGATATAAATAAATAAAATATTGTTAGGGTTGGTGGTACAGACTTTCTGCATTGGCCCAAGCAGTAATTCTTATGGTGGAATCATTGGCTAGAATAGAGAAGGAAGTAAAGAGGCAGTCTATCTTGGAGTCACTCCATGGGAGAAGCTTTTATCTGCCTTTTTCCAAGAGAATGTAGTTTCTTGCAAACAAGTGATCAGCAATAAAGAAACTACTTTTGTCTATTCAGTGACTTGTTCTGTTTCCTTGAGCTTGACATTACTTCTGACTCAGGTATGTTGGATATAGCTGAATCTTTGTTAAGGAGAAAGAACAGGAAGAGAAAAAAATAAAAGATTTAAAAGGAAAAAGAGAAAAAGAGTACACAGGAGAAAGTGGAGTGTCTAGCATAGACATAGATTGTCTTTTGTTTTATGGAATAGATTAAGATCTGACATTAGAGGCAGCATGAAAATGAAAGGCAAACAAGAACACCTGACTTTTTCAGTTTGTACATAAATTTCTACAGATTACAGATTCTTGCATTACCTCTAAACATAAATATAAAAAGAGCTGATTAATGAATAAAAAATCCCTAATTATGAATATGAGATTTTTGCAACCCCATTTATGTATATTTGTATCTCTCATTTTCAGAACATAGTTATTTAATAAATAAAATAGTGTTATTTCTAATAATATGACCCATTTCTTTGTCTATTAAGATTTGTCCCTTTCTTTGTATGTATGCAATTCCTGTATTCTGCATTGTTTTTCGGTCAATCTTCATTTTCAGCTCCCGTTATTGCTTGTTTGGCTTTCAGATGGCTTACATTGTTTCCTATTCACAGTCTTATCCTTTGTTTTAGTATCTATTGGTACAAATTTCCACAACTTGCTTTGCTTTGCATTATGCTTTCTTTGTGTCTTTCCAAATAAAGGAAATTAAAAAGAAATATATATAAATGGTGGTTCTTTCAGGATTAACCTGTGGCAAGAATACTAACAAGTATTATAGGTTTGTGCTTTGCTTGCTTTGCCCCCAAATAGGAGAGGGGGAATAAAAAAACCCTATGGATAGTAATTTCTTTCAGATCAGCAATAACATTATGCTTGAGCATCTACATTGTGTTCCAAATATAGTAGAGTAGTGATATGGATGAGATGAGTGTGTGCATGTTAATAATAGATTGTATTGATCTGAGTGAACTTGTCTTTGAAGGAACAAAAGCCTGAGATTAGCTAATAGATTAACTAATGCAGTTTATCTTAAAACAGAAACTCACATATTTATGCCTGCTTTCTATCCAATGAATTTTACTTACCCTGGACTGGCAAAGTGCTCCTTATTAGTATGAAGTACATCATTAAATACTGTACTATGGTTGACCAAGTCAACCATATTTCTGTCTAGAACAGATCTCAAAGAATTGAGATTATTTTGCTTTAGTTCAGTCTTTTGAATAATAACAGAACCTTAATGTCTTGATTCATTAGGCTTACTGATCATAAAAAAATAAATGTAAATAATGATAGATAGACAGACAGACAGACAGACAGATAGATGATGCAGAATGACCCTTTTTCCTCTTCATATAGTGACTATATAAGCTTTTGTGTGAATTATTGGCATGTGTATATTCTTTTCTGACTTCTGATTGGGTGCAGTTCTCAAGCTGGCTTTCTCAGATCCTTTTATTACATTTATTTTTTATTACATTTATATCCTGCCCTTCTCCGAAGACTCAGACTCCTAATTTGTTCATTAGGATACCCAGGCTTATAATTCATCCCCTCTGTTCATGGATGTGTTATACAGAAAAATCCCAGTTTGCCATTCACTATCTTTTTCTTTAAAATGCTCCAGAAGATGATGAAGAAATAAAAATGATAAGCAGAAGTATAAGCTTTTTTTTTTTCAAAACTATACCTCTTGTGATGGAAGCAATTTTAAAACACATATAGACAAATCACATGTCATGGTTCCACTCAGAAGAATATGAAGTGTTCTATCTATGTTCAGAGCAGTTTTACTAGCATGTAGTCAGTCTTCAAGAAATTAAAAGACGCTTGCTCCTGGGGAGGAAAGCCATGGCAAATCTAGACAGCACACTAAAAAGCAGAGACATCACCCTGTCAACAAAAGTGCGTATAGTCAAGGCTATGGTCTTCCCAGTTGCAATGTATGGCAGTGAAAGTTGGACCATAAGAAAGGCTGAGTGCCAAAGAATTGAGGCCTTTGAACTATGATGCTGGAGAAGACTCCTGCGAGTCCCTTGGACTGCAAGGCGATCAAATCGGTCAGTCCTAGAGGAGATCAATCCTGACTGCTCTTTAGAAGGCCAGATCCTGAAGCTAAAACTCAAATACTTTGGCCACCTAATGAGAAGGAAGGACTCACTGGAGAAGAGCCTAATGCTGGGAAAGATCGAGGGGAATAGAAGAAGGGGACGACAGAGAATGAGGTGGCTGGATGGAGTCACTGAAGCAGTAGGCGTGAGCTTAAATGGACTCCAGAAGATGGTAGAAGACAGGAAGGCCTGGAGGAACATTGTCCATAGGGTCGCGATGGGTCAGACACGACTTCGCAGCTAACAACAACAACAGTCAGTCTTCATTCTACATGCAGAGAGAAAGCTTTGGCATGCTCACAAGAAATCTAGGAGTAATTCTATGAGTAATACTTATAGAAGAAAGTAAAGTAATATTTATTGATGAAAGAAGGAAGCCATATCCAAAGAATTTCAAAACTGCTGCAATTCAGAAACAAACATAAAAACATTCATATCCTTCCATCTATGTATTGGGAGATCCACTTTTGAGTGGATTGTTGCTTGTTTCCATCAGTCATTTCAGTTCGTATTGATGAGTCTTATTGCCATATAGTGGGGTTTCTTTACAGTCAGGAGTTGGTGACTGTATGAGAACAGCTTTTCAGAGCTGTGATCTTTATATAACCATTGTGTAAATAATATAATGTTCATGAGACATTTTTAACTACCTTCCGAAGGACAGAAAAACTTAGACATGGGATTAATCTTTGTTGTGTTTGTGATGCAGTTGCTTAATTAATTGATGCAGTTGCTATCATTGGAATTAGATTGGGAATGAAAACAAGTTGTGAGTCTTAAGTTGTGAGTCACATATGCTATTGCTAGAATTGTGTATGAGTTTGCTTACAATTATGATGGCTAAAAAGGAAACAGGAAATGATTATAATTTCATGTCAGGATTTGATTTTGTACAATGATTCAGTCGTATTTGTAGGACATATCTGGGCTTTATGACAGGTCAAAAAGGAACCTTGAAGACTTGATCCTAACTTCAACATTCCTTTTTGATCAACGTTTTAAACCATGTACATTAACACTTCAATGTACAAAGGAATGTCCATGAAAAAGAGATGCAGATAAATAGGTTCAGCACACTGAACCTATCATAGCAAAGTCCAAATATATGAGTGCACATACGTGACACATCAATACTTTTCTAAAACAAGATTGAAAATTTGGGTTAAAATGAATGAAAGTGTAGCCACTCCTGTATTTTGACATATTGATAAAGTTACTCTTTGGGGGCAGGATCCAAAAAGAAAATCTCATGCTTCACTGATCTGCTACAGAATCTATTGCTGCTTTCTTGATAAAGCAAATACTTTGTTTGTAGTTTAATTTTCACCAGGTGTCTCTCTTTATGGTTCCACAGCAGAGATTAATTGAAAAAATAAAATCAAAGGACAAGAAATGAAATAGAGTTCAGGTAAAGAAAAAATTACTGACAGGAAATGTGATGAAGTAGAGTTGGAAGGCAATTTCACTCAGTGAAAGGTTTACAGAATGATACCTATAGTACCTAAAAACTAGATGTAAGACATATGATGTTTGAAAGAAAAAAAACTAATTAAAACAACTGAGATTCATAAAAAGTAGTGCTATCTAGTTTTGGATCCTAAAATTAATGGTCCAGTTAATGATCCAAGTCCTTGCATTTAGATAACATGTGCAGGTAGTCCTCACTTAAAGCCCACTCATTCAGCAACCATTTAAAGTTATGATGGAGTATTTACAATTGGTCGTAATTGTAGTTACAGCCATCACCATGTTCCATTGATCATGTGATTGTGTTTCAGACTGACTCACAATTATGACATTGCAGCATCCCACGGTTATGTGATTACAATTTGCAACATTCACTGCTGGCTTCTGACAAGCAAAGTCAATGGGAAAACCAGTAGGAGATAACAAATAGTGATTGTGGGATGCTGCAATCTTAACAGAATTTGCTTAGCCACAGCAACTGGAATTACTGGAACTGTCATTGTAGCTTGGCACAGTCACATAATGTCACATCTTACAATTGCACCTGCTTAGCAATGGATATCCCAGTTCTAATTACAGTTGGTAAACAAGACCTTACCATATTATTTCACTTAAAATATGCTAAACAAAATTCTCTTGCTCAATGAATGGAAACCTCAACTAAGAGCAACTAAGATGATTAAAGGCCTGGATACTAAAACACATGAAGAATGGTTGCAGGAGTTGGGTATGACTAGTCTGGAGAAGAGGAGGACTAGGTGTGACATGATAGCAATATTCCAACATTTGAGAGGCTGCCACAAAGAAGAAGGGGTCAACTAATTTTGCAAAGCCCCAGAGGGCAGGATAAGAAACTATGGATGGAAACTAATCAAGGAGAGAAGCAACCTGGAATTAAGGAGAACCTTCCTAACAGTGAGAACCATTAACCAGTGGAACAGCTTGCCATCAGAAGTTGTGAATGCTTTATCACTGATGTTTTTAAGAAGAGACTGGAGAGTCACTTGTCTGAAATGGTGTAAGGTATCCTGCTTTAGCAGGGAGTTGGACTAGAAGACCTCCAAGGTCCCTTCCAGCTCTGTTCTGATTAAATTATACTCTCAAATTGTCTGGAGGAAAATACAGCAGATGCTAAAACCTTGATTAAATGACCACAGTCTTGCTTACACATTGCTGATAGATGAGTGTTGAATAAGACGAAAGGAAGGCTAGAGGGCTGAACATATTTTAACAGTCTAATTTACAAGATCTTGAGAATAGTACCATTAGCTTAGAACTTGGTGTGATATTCTTTCTAATGAAAGTGGTACGTTATTTTTCCTTATGTTTTCTGAAACATAAGGAGGATAGAGGGTTTATTTGAAATAGCACTGAAGCTATGAGGTAGAGAGAAAATGACAAAAAAAATTGCTCTCCTTCCATCAGTGTTGACTGTCACTGAATTGGGATGTTTCTAAGCCCTAAGGAGAATGGCGATTTTAGATTTAATTTGTACTTTAAAGTAATAGAAGAAAAATCTTATCCTAAATAAAACTTTTAAAAATCTCATTTGCAATTTAAGCATATCTCTTACAAGTGGTACGCTTATTTATTTGGGGGTGAATTCAACAGCAAATCCATGTTAATTGAGAACATAGTTTCAGAAAAGGGCTCTGGATGCAGCTGGAGCATCTCTGGCACACTGCCCTGACAACAGCAGCAGAAACTATCACCATTGCTTTAGATAGGGTGTGTGTGTGTGTGTGTGTGTGTACATGCACAGATACACACAACTATGGGAACAGTGGTTTTTAGTCTGACATATTTCCTAATGTCTCATGAGTAGGAAGAAAGCACATCCCCAAGGGCTGCCAATTGTTAGTATCAACATACTTCTGCTATTTGTTTATTTATTGGTTTACACTTACTTATTTTGTGGATGTTTTGTTTTTTTAATCTCTTTTAAATTGTTTTAATTGTTTCAGAATTATAGAATTTAAGCCGCCCAGAGATACTTAGTTGAATTGGGTGGCTATAGAAATTAAATAAATCAGTAAATAAATACATTTTTATAACAGTTATGATTCTCTACCTAAAGAATGAATCTGCAAAATCTTGATCCATTTACACATACAGCAGTTTACCTGGACAGAAAAGTCACTTTTTAGTTATGCAATATGTATGAAAAAATTGGGGATATAACTGCCAAAAATATAAGCACCTTCAAATTCAGCAAGTGGTCAAAGAAATAAAATGGACAATGCCCACTAAAAGTAAATTGCCAATATTTTAAAGAGGAAGGAAGTCATGGTTGTAGGAGACCTTAGTTACCTTGATATCTCTTCAGAGACAAATTGCCAAAATAGTCTTTATTTTGCTAATAATTTTCTCCTTTAGGGTGGAGATTATATAGCCATTAACTTGTTTTAATGTTTAATTTGGATTCCTGTACTGAGAAAGTGTTTGGGTTCCATAGCTATATGAGTCTATGATTCTCTCCTCGAAGTTTAGCTTATATTAAGACAGTGTTTTTCTGCTGTCATCACCTACATTTTTTTCTATATCAAATTGAAAATATTCTTCAATTTTTACACCAGCTTGAAAGTACTCATTGATTGGTTTCCAAAATTGTATTAGCTCAAGAATGCAATTGAATTTTCTTCATTTTGCAAAAAGATAACTTAAGAACAATGACATTCTTGAAAAATGCTACAATGGTTCTATTTTTAAAAAATAAGTATTTTTATTTTTCAATAGAGTAAAAGTATACAAAACAAACAAAAGATAGAAAGTAAGGAAAGGGAAAAGGAATGGGGGGGGAATGAAACCATACAATTATGTTTTCCACTTTTCTTTTTATCAAGTAATCATCATCTTAATCTTTTCTGAATTCTCTATGCCTTTTTTTTATCCTCCCAAAATGCTACAATGATTTTTTTATCAACATAGCTATTTAATAAATAAAAGGGACATTTTATCAAGCTTGGTGGACATGTAAAAAAGCTAAAAAGAGTTGATTAATATACATTGATATAGAGGATTTTAAAGATTAATATTCAGTTGAAGGCAGAACTATTCCTTTTAGTACTAATGGATAAACAGGTAGAAAAAAAGCCATGGAAGATTATTTCAGTATATGATTACTTGCAATGAGATTATTACATGCACAGAGATGGAAAAATTAGACACTACCAACTATGGAGGAATAGTTGGTGAAATTGATAGATCTTCCTGAGAAGGATGAACTTTCTGATTGTTTCTAGGCAACATCTCTTCTCTTGATTCCCGAAGGTCATCCATAGTTCATTACAGTACATTAGCATTATGTCTTATTTGATACCTTACGACTATCTTGGGATAGCTATTGAAGTATTTGGGGTGGTCTCCCTTTTCTAAATGATGCCAAATTAATGCTGTCTTTACTCTTTTATAAATTCTCGTATTCATACTGTGGGATATATTGTCTGATTTTTGCTGGTGTAAGTCGTGCTATATACAGAAAAGGATAAAATTTTCAAAGTATTCTGTCTTTGGGAAATTGAGCAAGGTCAGTAATGAAATTTACATTTCAAGCAGTTTTGTTCAAGGAGGAAAAATCCCCCTTTAAGATAAAATCATAGGTTCTCAAAGCTTGTAACATGAAAATGAAAAACACTGGCTATAAGCATTCCTCAAATTATGTCTCTTTAAACCAGACAGAAATATTTTTAAACTTCTTTCTTCCTGCTTTAAATTAATTACGTTATTGCCCTGCATTAAACTTTAAACCCACTCCTGAGCTGCAAAATGATTCATGATTGATATTTTGAAATATTTTAAAATCAAGTTTTGTGAAAAGGAAATTCTCCAAGATTTGGGCTTGGAATTCCATGTGTGTGTGTGTGTGTGTGTGTGTGTGTGTGTGTGTGTGTGTGTGTGTATACACACACACACACACACACACATATATATATGCACACACACACACACATATATATACGCACACACACACACACACATATATATATATACACATATATATACACATATATATATATATATATATACACATATATATATATACATACATACATACACACACACACACACACACACACACACACACACACACACACACACACACACATATATATATATATATATATATATATGAAACAATTGTTAAATATAATTTAAAATGGAATTAATATTGATAAAACATAATACACGTAACAATTCTCATTGCTGATAACCACATCTGCAATTAATCAATTATAACAATATGTTCATATATTGAATAACTTATCTGATACAGTTAAAATAACTAAATTTAGTAAGCATGTAAAATATGGCATTACATTTATATTTATATTATTTTCCTAATTGTTTTACTTTGCTCTTTCGATCCATTGAAAACTGAGGGCTCTATTACCTCATTTATCTGTCTGTATCTGTAGTTTTCTTGAAATGAAGACAGGTAATCATTGCTATCAAACTAATTCCTCTTTTTTTTATAACAGAGTTCTGTTCATTTCTTGAAGTTGCTCCATTGCTTTCGTTTTGCATTTCACTGAATGACAGTCATCAGTGCTTAACAGTGCTTAACATCCATATTCAAAGATAGAACCTCTCAAAGAAGCAAACTAATCATCTGCAATAAATATTTTTTTGTAACTCCCATTGTTGCTATATAATTTTCTTGTCTTTCTTTATTCTGAAATAAATATAAGAAGAAGAAAAATCTCCAGGCAGAGAAAACACTTGGCTTAAAGAGGAAGGTGGCAGTGGTGTGCTGGATTTAAAATTAGAGATGTTGAGATTAAGGGAAATGAATCTTCCTGTCCTGCTGTCTTCTTTCTCTAAACATAGTGCAAGCAATCCCTTCCTCTTTCTCTGGTTAGGGAAAGTTACACAAGCCATGGCAGGGAGAGAGGAAGAAGAAACATCTTTCAATCTTTTACTGTATTGTCTTTTCTATGGTTACATCTAGGAGTATTTTAACAGCACACAAAGGGAGAAGAAGATAACAGTTCCCACTTCTTTCTTCCAACATCTTGCTGGTGAAGGTCTTGCTACCATTCTTCTAGAGCAGACATGTCAAACAGAAGGCCCGGGGGCCGGATCTGGCCCGTGAAGTGGTTTCATGTGGCCCGCAAAGCCATCCTGGAAACAGTGAGGGAACGGCCCCCACTGCCTTGGCCCTGGCCCAGAGACCCTCCTATTGCCAGAGACCCTCAGATCTGTCCCACTCCTGCCCAGGCCCCCATAGGCACCCTTGATGCGAATGATGTAGAGCTGGCCACGCCCAGCCAGTAGGCCATACACACTCTAGCCACACCCACCCAGTAGGCCACGCCCACCCTGGCCATACCCACCCGGCCCCCTGAGGGCAACCGCAATGCTGATGCGGCCCTCAATGAAATTGAGTTTGACACCCCTGTTCTAGAGTTTCAAGTTCCAGTGTTGTAGGAATGGGAAGGAAGACATGAAGGGAATTCACCCATGTCTATTTGAATATGGTAGTGCTTCAGGCCGGAAGATCTCAAACTCCTTAGAAAGGAGCTTCCTTTTGATACTCCTTGACTTTCAACCATTCATTTAGTAACTATTTGAAGTTACAATGGCACTGAGAAATGTGAGTTATGACTGTTTTTCACACTTACAACCATTGCAGCATCCCCATGGTCACGTGATCAGAATTCAGGTGCTTGGCAATTGGCATGTCCTGGGGTCATGTGATCATCTTTTGCAACTTTCTGACAAGAAAAGTCAATGGGGAAGCCAGATTCACTCAACAACCATGTTACTAACTTAAAACAGCTACCATGATTCACTTAACAACTGTGACAAGAAAGGTTGTAAAATGCGGCAAAACTCACATAACAACTGTCTTGCTTAGCAACAGAAATGTTGGGCTCAGTTGTGGTGGTACTTCAAAGACTACCTGTTATTGCTCTTAAATATATTGTTATTATTGTTTAATAAATTATTAAAATATACTTCATTTTTGGGTAACTGGGTGTGCCCAGTGTTTGTAAGATGTGAAAGGAGTGGAAGAATGGCATGAGCGAAAGCATCTTTACCTTTTAATGGTAAAGAAAAGTGAACAATAAAGTAAGCCTATTACATTGCTCTAAATCTCCATAGAAATTGCTTTAAAGTTCAGTACAGTATGTCTTAATTGAATAAGAATATTGGCTTTGTGATGGCTTGATTGATTGATTATGTACTATCAAGTCATAGCTGTCTCTTAGTGATTACATAGATATATTTTCACAATGATGATCACTCCATAACCTGGGCTTTCAAATATTCTTACTGTGTACTCACTGCCACTGTAACTAAGTCCATCATCTTCTCTTTCTTTCTACCTTTTCCCCACATTAAAGCCTTCATCAAAAGTTTAGATCTTTGCATAATGGATCCAAAGTACAAAGGATAATTTAAGCCTGGATATTTGCGAAAATTCTAAGTTGATTTTTTTCAATGATCCATTTGTTGACTTTCTTGGCTATACAAGTATTCTCAGGAATCTAACCTAATGCCAAGGTTCAAACATATGTCAATATTCTTTTGGCTTTCTAGCAACTTGTATAATATTATTAAATACACAAAATGCATATAATTAAATGACAGCATAAAGCTGCTATATCCATAATTTTCCTTAATTATTTTAGTGTTATTTGAATATATTTGTTAAACTTCAGTTACTGGCAGAATCATAATGTTAGATTAATACATAACTTCTAGGAATATTGTTGACATTTCTCCTAGTATATTTGAACACGAACACAAATGCAGTTTGTTGGTCTAATTTCTTATAATTGTTCTCCAAATGATAAATTATGTTAGGTTAGAGTTGACTAATGTCGATTAATGTCGATTAATCTGATGACCATTAGCTAGTAAAAGATTGGTTCTTTCTTTGTTTTTTGTTTTTTTAAGTGCAGTATTTATCTCTGATTTGTAGGACCAAATTGTGAGTTTGGACAGATGAGGGTCAGATGAAAAATGGCTGAACTCTTCAGAACGGAAGACTTCTAGCCTAAGAATTAATTCAGAGGTAGGGATTCCATATCTGTCAAGTAGATCACCATTCAAACAGAAAGGGCAATGCCAAGGTCACTCATGGCAAGATCAAGTCCCAAGTTTCTGATACTGCTTCTTTAGGTCTGGTCCTTTCTCTTCAAACCTGGAAGAGCCTTGACTCTGTTTTGTGAAGAGCAAAAGGGCAGAGAAAGCAAAGAGAACTAGTGGTATGATATTTCACTGGGAACAAGCTACTATTTTCAGCTACAATAACAGGCCTGGCCAGTGTCATCTGTGCTCAAGTGAAGGCTGGATGTTTCCAATGTAACAATCACTGCCTGGTAGCAGAAAGATGCTGGCATATCTTTTAGGATAGTCTGTTTTCATCCATGCTACACTTTCTCATCAAATCTAACCTGATTGCCTAAAAGCACCTTATTGTTTTGTTCTTTGAATCTTCACTCCTGGAGTTTTGAATCTCTTCAGTCATAAATCAGAAGTGTAACTTTTCTCTAATTCTTAATTGTGTTCTTCTGTAGTATTGACTTTGAATTATTTAATCACTGTGTTACGTTTGGGGGACAGAAGCAACTTTTGAATAACTAGGGCTCTAGCCTTTGTTTTTGTCCATGGTAATTGGAACTGCTGGAATTTGTACTCCATCTCTGATCAAGTGATCGTGAGAACCTGTGTCCACTAACTTTCCTCTCTCCCTTTCTCAACTCCAAGTTTCCAGCTCATTGACTAGATTGTATCAGCATACTTTTGCCATTCTGGATTTTTGCAGGGTAGTATATGCAGAATAATCAGCTCATTTAAATTCAAAACAGAACAGAAAAGACTCCAATAATGGATAGAAAAATAGGATAGATAGCAGATTTAAAACAATTCAGCAAATGCAGTTTGAGCAGAGAACAATATTTTTTTAAAAAAATATTCTAGGAACATGAATCATAAAAGTTTTTAAAAATGGGTGAATATGATATTGAACTATGAAATTGAAATAAAGTTGCCTTATTTCCATGTTCCTGATAGATACAGGACTCTTACTCATTTGTCAATAGATACCTGTGGATAACCTTCTGTGTTCTTTATGTGATTTATTTTATGATTTACCAAGTTACTGCCATTGTCTCATTGTAGTTAGATATCAGATTTTCAATTAATCAAATCGTAAGAAACATTAGTGAACTGGAAAAATATAGCTAGAAATGTAAAGCTAAAGATTTTATCTTTGTAGTGGTTTCTGGATTTTATTTTATTGCCCCTTGATTACTGTGCAAAGTCTGCAGAGAATAAAGCATCCTTGCTTTTTAGAACAATTTCTCCATATTTTTAATAAAAATCCTGAAGAAAATAGTCACGTGTATGTGTGCTTATTGTACTAGAGGATAAGTCTAAGTGTGGTGTGATTTTTTTGGCAGATAGAAATACATGAATATAATTCATGGTTTTCTTTTTCTGGGATGGCAATCTGCCAGTCTGATTACATCTACCTTCAACTAAGTGGCCTATGCTATTTATTTTTAGTTATTCTGTTTTAAAGTCTTTCCCTGTTTCATCTACTTTCAGGTGTGTGTGTGTGTGTGTGTGTGTGTGTGTGTTTTAAAAAAATCATGGATTCTTTTGCTACAATTCACATTATTAGTGCTTACTGCATAATTTATAAACTCTGCCCATCTGGAAAGGTGGTGAACTTGACAAATTTCTACGGTAATGTAAGAGGTTCCTTCACTATAAATCTGAAATTTATAATTGAATTTATTTTTATTCATGTTAACTTTGCCACCTGCATTGATAATAATGTGAACTTAAAAAGTATTCTTTAAGTAAGATTTTGCTTTATTATTGCTGTTTTAAAACCACTTTTTATATTTTATATTAATATTTATGTGCTTGCAGTTTAACATAGTATAAGATCTATTTTCATTTTTATTTGTCATAAAAGATTGAATGAATATCTGTTTCTAGCCTCATGATTTTCTCTGTTTGGGAGGAACTGCATTGGCTAAATGAATGTAAGAATGACTTGAGATATAGAGATGAGGGAAAAAATGCGAACTGTTTAGAACTGTCTATAATCCTGTGGTCTTGTGACATACACTGCATGGAGAACTTCATAGGTAGTCTTGACTTATAACCATTCATTTAGGGACTATTCAAACTTACAATGGAACTGAAAAAAGTGAGTTATGACTTATTTTCACACTTACTACCATTGCAGCATCCCCATTGTCATGTGATCAGAACTCAGACCATTGGCAACCGACTCATATTTATGATGTCGTGCAATGTCCCGGGTTCATGTAACCACCTTTTGCGACTTTCTGACAAGCAAAGTCAATGGGGAAGCCAGATTCACTTAAGAATTGAGTTACTAATTTAATAACGTCAGTGATTCACTTAACAACTGTGGCAAGAAAGGTTGTAAATGGGGCAAAACTCACTTAACTGTTTCACTTAGCAGCAGAAATTTGGGGCTCAATTCTGTTGAGGACCACCTGTAAAAAGCAAAGAGATTTTGGTTAAACAAGCAGAACTCCAAACAATGTGGTGCCAGAAGTTCAGTCTTTCTTTAATACTCTGAGTACCAACTTCACTTATCTTTGAAAGTAGAAATCCTCAGGGTATTAAGCTAATTCCCATAATACCAATGGAAAAGCAAATCAAATGTAGAAATAATTTGAATGTATGCAACAAATAATATAGTTTTCTCTAAATAAAATAAAATTAACATAATGCCAGATCCGTTGAAAAGGATACATTGACAGAAAGTTCAGAAAGTTTTTTTTGATAGGTTCCATTTGTTTTGTCTCTAAATGGAAACTATAGCCTGCAAATTGCAAACATTTAGTGAGATAGTAGAGTAGAAGGAAGACCTGCTAAATAAAGCAACAGTGAATTACAGGTATCTTCAATCTTAATCTCTGTCTAGAGCAATGTTTCTCAACCTTGGCAACTTTAAGAGTTTTGGACTTCAACTCCTAGAATTCCACAGCCAATTCTGAAAGTTGAAGTCCAAAACAGTGGTCTAGAGCAGGGGTGTCAAACACGCAACTTCATGTGACGTGTCGCGATGTATCACAATTTTTTTTTCCATTGCTGGCAATGGGGTGGGCACGATTTCACCTTGATGCATCCAGCCCACAGGCCAGCAGTTTGACATCCAAATGTCTAGAGGAAGAAAAAGAAAATATTTTAAGTATTAGTTTCTTCTTATGTCAGATGAGAGATTTACTTTAATTACTGTTTCAGTTACCGTAATTTTGAATAAATTTACCGTTCTGCTACTTTAAAGGGAAAAAAATTCTACAGATCTTAGTTTATGATTTTTTTAAACATCATTCAGCATACATGTCTGCCCTGTTCAACCTGTTTGCTTTTGAAGATGCACAAGGTAATTCATAATTCAGTCAGGATATTGACTGTAGTAGTACTATTTTTAAAGACATGTAGCAATTGTGAATTCATGTGGATCTGCATTACTAGTCACAGCTCTAATGAACTAATAAAGGCACCCTTCCTCACACTTCAGCTTGAAGTGCAATTAGTTCTGCTAACTTCTACATGCTTGGAAAGTTTATTAAAATATATGCAGATTCTTGACAGATGATATATTTTAAAATATAGATTAGATGGTAAAAATTAGTCTTGCCAACGCTAGGTCATCTTGAATTAATTCAATTAAATATAAAACTGTTTCTCTTATGGCCTCTGATCATATTCCCTTCTCTTGCTTTTCTTTCATTATAGCAGAAACTAAAAATAGCTATTTAGAGATGGAAAGAGAAAGCCAGGGGTGAGACACACATACACACACACACACACACACACACACACAAAGAACATTTGTTTGTCTCATGCTCATAATTCTCAGGGCTTTGCAGCAAGCTTATGAAAGCTAAGGTGACTTTTTTATTCTTTTGCAAATATTCCTGGAGGAAAACCACAGGATCTTTCCTTACCTGGGGAAAGGAAATGCTTTTATGAATTCATTTTGTGAACTTCTGTTTCTCCCCTGGGCAGCTTTAAAACCTGTCAGAAAAGGATAGAGGAAGGCATAAGAAATTTAGTTGTCTTCAACTTGATACTAACCAACAGGGGAGAAATTGGAATGAGCAGGCTATGCTGGAATACAGCTGAATATAGTCAAAGTATTGCTTGGATTTTAAGAAAGTTAATTTAATAAGCTTAGAGTAGGGTTCTAAGGATGGCGGAGGAAACTAATAGAAAAAGAAAAGCAGTCACCAAAAGGATAATTGTGAATAGTTTTGGTGATAGGAAAAATAATGGAAGACAGCAGAAGATACAAATGTGACTGCATTTAAAAAAAAAAGATTCATAAAACAAGCGGAAATATGGACAGTTTATGTTGTAGGTCAGTATTGTAGACAGGTAGTCCTCATGTTATGTCCTGATTCTGGTTTCAATTATACATTCACATACACAGTTGCTATGGAAATTGACTGTTTATTCAAGGTTAAGGAGATAACAGCAGACAAGGAATGCAAACCAAAAGAGAATCTCTGCAAGAAATTTGCCTGACTTGTTTTGCTTTTAATAGAAGCTAAACCAATCAGGAAAGATTAACAAAAGATTGGCAACATCTGTGCACATTTAGCAAGGAGGGAATTTAAACATTTTGAGCATCCGGCTTCACGTTCTGTGACTTGCCTGTGATCCATTTATTTACAACCTTAGCTTGACTAAGACTTTGTATCTCCCTTGACTTGACTTGATCTGCAAAAATGCAGATCATTAAGAAGGGAGAATCTGGAGTCAGAGGCAAGCAGGCCTCTGAAAGTATGTTGTACGGAAATAGAATAAGATCTGTTTTCTCTTATCCCATAGTATAGGATATGGAGTGCTGTGCTAATGTTACAGACCATCATTCCAAGGGAAAAAGATGTCATATAGCTTTATTAAGTGATGCCAACAAAACTGGTTTTTTAAAACCTATTTTATCCTCTGTGGAGATATTGCTTTCTGGGTTTGATGTGTTGGATTCCCTGCTTTTAAAGCATTTCAGTACTTTAAAAGTTGCAGCTGCTCTCCTGGAAAGATCTATCACCCAAAAGCCTAAACTAACTCTGAATGTTTTCATTGACTTTTCTGATCTACCAACTTGAGTTAAAAGCATCATTTTATTTTGCTGTCATTCCGTTTCACTTTTGTGAAAAAAAGTCAAGACATATAAAGTCCCTTAGGTGACAGTTTCCACATGATGCTGTCACTCTAAGCTAGACCATATTGAATTCTGCCATTGAATGAGAGACAAAAATGAAATGCATTGAGCTGTAAAATTTGACTTCTTGTTCTTTTTTATCAGTATCATATCAGGCTATTAGTAGCTATAACTTCAAAAGCAGCACATTTTACTCTTTCAACATGCTGCAGCTAAACTATCTGAGCTATACTGTAAATAAAGCACATCATTTTTACATTGTGTACAACAGCAGTGTATTTTATTAACCCCAGAGGTGATACCACTAAATATCATTGATTTTGTTAAAAACATAAATCATTAGGATAAAGTTAAAATATTTTTTAAAAAAATTCCAACTTAATTTTTTATTTCCATTGCTTTTTGCGCAGCTATATTGTTTTTTGGTTAAAGCATCTTCTGTTCATATTTTGGGTTATAGTTTTAAAAGATTTCCTTTTTTTCTTCATTGTAAACTGTAGCCTAAGCTAAAATTAGATTCAGATAAAATAGGAAAAAACATCTTTCTCCTCACCTTAGTTCCATGACCCCACAAGCATTCAACCTCAAAGGGGAGACATAAATTGTATTACTGTATTGCCCTTTTTATTGTGTGATGTATGAAGCAAAGTTGAAGTTGACTATAGAGGCAGCTGTTCATCTCTCTTCTTGATTGAGTAGATGTGAAAGGAACAATAAATAGCAAACAAAAAGAAAAAGATTCAGCCTGAGATCATGGCTATTTGAAACAACTTTAGCGATAAGAGCCAGAAAATTATTTCATGACTAGGGTTAATATGAAATGAAATAAATAGAATTTAATTTTCATGTGGAAAAGGGAAAACCAATTGTATTATATTATTTAAGTCAGTATTACCTTTTTATTCTAAGGAAAGTTTATTCCCCCCCCCTCCATAGCTAATCTTTTTTCTTCTTACTGTTGGTTTGGCTATATGAAATGTAATCTTGAAATGAGATTATTATAGGACTTCCAAAACTGGTACAAGGTCATCTGCATTGGCTTCCGGTTGCCCTCCGGGTGAGATTCAAGGTGCTGGTGATGACCTATAAAGCCCTAAATGGCTTGGGTCCGGGATATCTGAGGGAGCACCTGCTGCCGGCATCAAGCTCCCTTCGTCCTGTGCACTCCCACAGGGAGGGTCTTCTCAGGGTACCGCCGGTAAAAGAATGCCAGCGGATGATACCCAGGGGGAGGGCCTTCTTGGTGGGGGCGCCTGCCCTTTGGAACCAGCTGCCTGTGGAGCTTAGGACTGCCCCCGACCTTCGATCATTTCGCCGAGACCTGAAGACCTGGCTCTTCGAGCTTTCCGGCCCAGGCTGAGTTTTAATTGGGGGTTTTAACTGGGGTTTTATATTTTTTCAGGGACTTAGTTTAATCTTTTTAAATTGCTCTTAATTTTTGTATTGATTTTTTTTATATATACCCTGTAAACCGCCCTGAGTCCTTTGGGAAAGGGTGGTATATATATTCAAACCTAGCACAACAGTCATGGGTCAACAGGGTGAACAGCAGCGGACTTAGGATGCAGACCTGAAGAGAATCTGTGCTCAAGAAAATGGTATTAGAGGTATTTGTTCCAACTCGCACATATTGGGCATGTTGGTAAGAAAATCAAGAATCCAGTTGCACAAAGGAGTGTTTAAGCCTAAAAGGCCCAGTTTGTCTACTAGATGTTGGGGAATGATTGTGTTAAATGCTAAACTGAAGTCAACATTAGGATGGATTTGATATTTGTAATCGAAGAAAAGTCTTAATCTAAAGTTTGAAAATGTATTTTTTCCATTATATATAATGCTTAAGTATTTCCTAAACTTTCTAAAATAATATTGAAAGTGTATCTGAAAATATCTATGTTAAGAGAAAGTTAAAGAAAAAGATGTATTAACTTAAAGAAAAATCTAGAGTTTTAAAAAGAAAAAAAATCATTCTATATGGGTAACTTGGAGAGAGTGATCCAAATTTAATGAATTAATTGAAGTTAGTTGGAATTTTAATTTTATTGGTCTGAAAGCAAACTTTAAAGTATGTATGCTAAGAAGAAGTTAAAAAGATGTATTAGAATGTTTTAATTTTAGAAATGTTTTTAAAGAAAAGCTTAGTGTTTTAAAATGGACGAAAAAAATATTTTTCCCTTTAAGATTAAAGAATCTGAAAGAATACAGTGAATTTTGTTAATATAAATGGTGATAGTATATAAAGATTATTAAGTGCAAATAGAAATACATATTATTTCAACAGCAAGGAAGAATGGTTAAACTGACTGTTCTACTCAAAGAGGAGAATATATTTATGTTTTTTATTTGGATATCACGTCTGGATTTTTGTGCTTATGATGAAAAAAAAAGAAACATTAACTTTGGTTTTGCTAATTGGATAGATAGAAATGGCCAGTTATATATTAATGTGTAAAAGTAAAAGTAAAAAGTTTAGATTGTAATATTGTTACCTTCTACTGTGCTAAAAAGAGTTGGAAGTCAATGCCTTTTTCTTTCTTCCCTTGTACCTCATATTTTCTTTCACCATGTCAAGTCCCTATTGGAACATTGCCATTCCAAGGGGGAAGGGGATGGCTATTTGGGATTACTTTTGCTTTGATGTATTAGTGTGGGAAACAGGGAGGGGGGAATGGGCTGTCAAGGCCATCTGGATGGACTCCAGTTTCAGCATGTTACCGAGGTTGAGGCTCCACAAAGAACTTTGTTACCACCTTTTAGTCTCAGACTTCTCAAAACACTTTTGCACCAATGGATTGGCTCCTGATGGACTGGGGCATTGGGGTAGGGTTTGAACAATGGGAAATTAGCTTAATGTTTTGATTAAGATTCTGCCTGGCTTCTCTGCAATCACTTTCTCTCAGTAAAAAGTTCCTTTTGAAATACCTCTGGTTTCAAGAGTCATGCTTTGCTGAGAAGATACCTGAGGCAGGACCTTATACCCTCTTTCTTTTTTCTTCCCTTAATTTCCTATTTTTATTTTTCTTTGTATTTTATACATTGATAAAACAATAAAAGTTATATAAGAAAAAAACACCACAGATAATGTGTGTGGAAGAATACTATCATTCCCTGGGTGATAGATAGGCTGCTGTAGGGAGGTGGTATTTGGAAGTAGATACACAACCTTGACATTTGGATTGAAATCCTCCAAGTAAGGTGGATGACCCAGGGCAGGGGTAGGCAACCTCGGCTCTTTTATGACTCCTGGACTTCAACTCCCAGACTTCCTGAGTCACCTGACTCAGGAATTCTGGGAGTTGAAGTCCAGGAGTCATAAAAGAGCCGAGGTTGCCTACCCCTGACCCAGGGCATTATCCAAAATAAACAGAATAAAGAGTCAATGTTTTTTTATGACAGTACCTGTCCACTTCTGCAATGAAATGGTGGAAGAACCAGTTTTCAAAGATCAGAAGAGTAATTGAACTTTCTTTTTAGCCTTCCATATAATAGGAAGTGAGTTCTTTGAGATGTTATTGGGGGCTTACAGATTCTCAGAATGGTAGACTAGCAGGGATTTTAGGCTCAGGTCACCAGAAGCATTCATATCTAGCAATAGTTAGCCTATCCTTAACAGCTTTGAAACCTGGCATCATCATCTCCTCCTTGCTGATCTGTTTCATCCACATTAAATATTTTATAGAGCAATTAACCACCATTCTCAATGATCTCCTTGACATTTTTGAGAATTCCCTTTCTACATCCACTTCTGCACTCATTGCCTTGTCACTCACTTTCACGTTATGCAAGTTTTCATAAACCTTAAAATGTAGGAACCAGAGCTTATTCCATGACATGAAACTGACATGTTTTTAGCAGTTCATTTATTTTATTATTTTGATCTATCCCCTTTATTATTTTTATAAAAAGACTCAAGGTGTTGAACATACCTTTCTCCTCCTATTTTCCCATAATAATTGAGAGAGTGTGGGAGAGAGTGATTTGTCCAAACTCATCCAGCCAGCTTTCATGCCTTAAAGGGTCTCACAGTCTCCCAAATTCTAGCCTGGTGCCTTAACCATTAGATCAATTTTCTCTTGAAACTGTATAAATCGGATGTGTGCTGTTAAACTAGGTTCCTTGTTCCTCAACCAATGTTGATGCTTCTAGTGCTTCTAGTCTTCATTATCACTAGTGCAAATCATTATTGAAGTCCTGTATTTCACATAGCAATTCATGTGTCTCAGAATAGGGGAATAGGGGAAATAGCAAGACGTGAAGGGATATAAAAATATAAATACTCTTTGGATTCTCTAAGCTTCAAGGTCCAAGTCATTTTTTGGGTGTACACCTTTTGTTGAATATAACTGATAGCAGGAAAGCTGAAAGGAATAAACGTTGAGTCCTTTTTTATCCTTGGGGGAAGGGTATGTCTGAGAAGCAAAGTGCTCTTATTCTTACTCCTAAAACTTTTCCCAAACTGAAAATGGCTTGAAATTTATTTTTCTCCTTTTTTCATCATGAAAAAAATCTTCAAAGTAGCTAAATATCACCCTCCAAAATGTAATTATGAACTGGTTTGGGGCTCTTCAGAGGTGTTTAAAGTGAGAATTGTTTGCCTTTTCGAAGCTCCCATTCACTTTCCCACCAGTAAATTACTACCACTATTTTAAAAAAAAAATTGGCAGGGAAATCTCAGCTTCCAACATAGATATACAGGCTACTTGTGAGAAGTAAAAATGTAACACTGGTTTTTTTTTTATTGTAATCTTTTTTGAAGCAGGTGTGGGCAGAGGAGATTTTGGAAGATCATGGATGTTGCAATAAAACTGAATATACATGCATAGATACATAGATTTAAAACTATATCTGAAGCATAGTCTTCCCCAGTGGTGGGATCAAATATGTGAATAACCAGTGTAGATTCCACTTCCACTGCCTGTGTAGATTCCACTTCCGGAAGTCCATTCTGGGCCTTGGCAACAAAAAATTAGCTACCGGTTCTGCTGAAGCGGTGCGAACTGGCTGAATCCTACCACTGGTCTTCCCCAATTGTTACCTCTTTAGCAGGCCCTGAAGAAAAGTACATTTGAGGAAATGATAGAGTTGTTGTGATTCAGGGTCAGCCTGTGGGTTCGACAGTTGGGTCGAACAACTCAGAGGAGGAGGAGGAGGGGGGTATTGAAGAGCTTGCTGAGGGGATTGGACAGCTTGATGAGAGCCCTCAGCCAGGCCCCTCTCATCTGGTCACGAAGCAGACCCAGCTGTGTGAGCCTGACAGCGTGGATGAAGATGACCCACAGCTGGCCCTGTTCAAGGACGCCCAATGCAGGAGGCAGTCAATCAGGAGTAAACAGAGGAAGGCAATGGGGCTCCTCGGAAGGAGGCAGAGAGAAGCCATGCCCTGAACTGTATTTAAGGGGGAATGCGTGGGAGGGTTGGTTTGCTGAAGGCAACCGCTTGAAAAGCTCCTGTTTCTTGGTTCGTGTCTTGTTCTATTTGTTTTTGTAGCAATAAATTTGGCAGGCGTAATTCCAGCCTCTTGCCTTCTTGTAAAAGGGGTTGTCCCTGCCTTTTCTGCAGGGCCGGTAGCAGGCTGGTACAGAACAAGAGTAGTGTTCCATTACCAATCAACATTATAAGTAAATGATAACTATTATGAAATAACTATTATTGGTTTGGAAAAGAATAGATAGCACTTTAACCCTTCAGTCTTTGAATTTCAGGTCTGGAATTCGGTTAAGAATATATATCTGTTAAAGCAGGGGTCCCCAACCCCCCTGGGCCATGGACCAGTACTGGGCTACAGCATGCCAGCAATCGGTCGGCATAAACAAGCAAAGCCCCATCCACACAAAATCACCCACCCTCTGGTCTGCGGAAAAACCTCTCTCCACGGAAGCAGTCTCTGGTGCCCAAAAGATTGGGTACCTCTGCCTTAAAGGGTGTCTGGGGAAGAAGAAATTGAGAAAAATAACTCCTCCTCTCCTTCTCCCTCTCCTTCTTTTTGAGTGACAGGAGTAGAATCTCATAAGAATCAAGGAGCTAAACTAAAGCTTATTTCTACAATTGGTCCATTAACTGCCCAGATATTTTGCAACTTTCAGGAATGTTTTATATTATTTTGACTGAAAGGCTGGTCTTGAAGCCTATGTTGCTTGAAATATTTGTGGGATGATTTCTGCTTGCAGTGTCTGTCATACACAGGGTTAACTATTCCACTGCACTCCTATGTTATGTGGAGACGTATTATCTGCCCCTACAGCTGACATTTGACAGCTTCCTGCAATGTATTAATGTCACTGTACTTCCATATCATTACTGTCTCTACTTTCCAAAGCTGTTAAAATCAAGAGCTGTGGTCATCTTCAATTCTGTTAGTGTCCGAATACTGAGGACATATAGGAACACTAAGTAGAAATCTCTGCTCCCTACAGCTACCAATAGCAGACTATAAAAACAGCATGCAATCTGTGCTTTAGTCTCTGAATGAAAGAGAAGGATGGATACATTCTGAATGTTGCCTACAAACCATACCAAGAGGAGGACGCTGAAAACCTAGAGACTCAAGGGTTAACACCTTGGCTCTCACAAATAAGCTGATGTAAGATGCCTAAGATTGAAGATGGTTCTGAACTGGAACAAAACTCTCAAGTGCAGGTGCCTTAATATTGATTATAAATGTTTGGTAATAGAAG